>NC_138133.1:70876761-70910414 GCF_964188305.1 Podarcis bocagei
TCAGAAAAGGAATGAATTGGGGTCTATATTCTTTAAACAGCTTCTTCTCCCTGTATAGAAGCTTATTTTTGTTTATGGTTGTAAGGAAAGGGATGCAATTAAATGAACACACTTGAATGTGGAAATGTCATACCTGAAACAGAGACATGGGCTCTTTAAAGGTATTAGCATAAATCTAGCACATTTGTTTATTATGTTTCAAAATCAGTCACTGGTATCTCTGCCACAGGTAACAATTGACTTTTCAGGCTTCAAGTTAATAGCCTTGTCTCTTGCTTGTAAGGATCAATATTAGTATTAATTAATCACCATTATCAGTCCTAGGATCTGGTTCTATTTGTTGTTACATCAGCAAATATCAATATAGAAAGTAGACTCTCTGATCGTCATGGCAACTTCATCTCTTGGGTCAAAGAAAGTTTATCTTATCTGTGCATGGAGAGTGGCAAACTGTTTAGGGATCTAGTTTGAACTCTAAGAACATTGATTTAGTTTTTGTTTGTGAATAGAGGCTGAATTTCAATCACAAGGGATAGGAAAGATTTAAATATTAATGCCCAGAGGTATGTCCAAGAGGGTGTCATGCTATTACTGTCAGATTGTCTTTCTGAGATGACACAAAGGGGGAAGGAGAGAGAATTGTGTCATTTGGATTATTTCAGGCACAGTAATATGTGCATTTGACAAACATGTCTAGAATGAAAGTGTGCTAATTCCGTTGTTTTTTTAGAGCAGTATTATTTTACCTTGAAAGTCTGAATTTGGTTTTGAGGCATACTGATGTATAAAGGTGACAGTGTTGGATGGAGTAGGAAGGTATTTTGTTAGGCACTGCCAGGTAGAATTCATTAAAAAAGAAAAAAAATGGGAAGACGACAAATCAGTTTTCCTGATACTTGTGGAATAATGACAAGCAAACAGAAACTAGAGGCAATCTGAATAATACAGCCTAATCAGTTAGATGTACCCTTGGAGATTGCTGAACTGATAAAAGTATTTCATGAGCCTGTAAAAACGAAATATGAATTCCACTTTGTTGCTATTCACCTTAATAAAATATTGATGTATAGCTCTGTTGAAAATCTCTCCAGGGCATTGGTGTTCATATATACAGCACTTTGTTGAAATATTGACATACAAACACATCACTTTGTTGAGACGTACAGCTCAATCTTTAGGAAGCTCTGAACATCAGCCAGCCCTAATATGTGTAGTCTTGTTTAGAAGTGCATGTAGAATTCCCACACTCATTTATCCTTCCTTGTGTGTTTCCTTCTGCAATAGCCTTGTTAAAAACATTATTCAGGTAGAAGGTATAAGTAGTGCTGTTACTTGTAATAGCTTCTCATCCACAAAACCACCCATTTTGGGACTAATGGATATATATAAAATATAACACCGATGGAAGTATGCATGGTGCTTATAAGTGGCAAATGACTCAGTTCTTGGTATTGACATCTTTTCATTGATTTCTTAGTTTTATCTAATGCCTTGAAAAGGTATTGCCATCGTGAGTTGGTAACAGCTGTGGATGGCTGTCACCAATTTAATTCCCCTCCCCCCGTACTGAATTTAATCTGTTTAGAAGTAAACATACAGTTGCAACGTTCAGTTCTACCTACACATGTTTGAACAAATTCAAGAAGTGATATATAAAATTGATTGGGAGGGGGCATCCATTTTCAGTCTTCTGTTCTAGTGGTGAACCTCCAGTCTTGCAGCCGATACAACATTTGTATGTTGAGGAATAGGAAAGGAAAAGATATATTTCTTCGAGGTTAGGACTGTATTAATATTCTGTTACTTTGCAGTGTGCTTGAATATTTCTGATTACTCAGATGAGTTTCTCTCTCAATCCATTCTTAAGGGTCTCAGAAAGTAATCACTGT
This sequence comes from Podarcis bocagei, assembly GCF_964188305.1. Lineage (NCBI taxonomy): Eukaryota > Metazoa > Chordata > Lepidosauria > Squamata > Lacertidae > Podarcis > Podarcis bocagei. Next base: position 70,878,651 of record NC_138133.1, read on the forward strand.
ATTAGGAAACAAAAACTTAAGAATACATAGAAAATAAAAACTCTTAACCTGAGTCTTGTATTGCATTAGGAAGAAGCTTGGGCTCAAGCTTTAGCAAACCGTCAGAAGGACATTCAATCACAGTGAAGAAGTTACTGGTAAAGGCCTTCTATTTGTCCTTGTCATTGAAACTTGATTGCATCTAAGATTGCATATAGGGAAAGATGCATCCACTAGCCATTTTAGGCCCAAGTTGTTTAGAGCTTGGTAGGAAAATGAAAAGTATATATTTAATTGACTCCTGTGTTTCAAAATATCACTGAATAGTTGTTGTTTTTACTTCATTTGCATTGTGCAGTAACCACAGACTCTATATTGGGACTTTTTATCTTGCATCCAATGTGCTTTCTTATTTTAACACAAAGAAATGTTACATTGATTATTATGTTTACATGGTGAATAAGATTAGTTATGGGTTATTCAGAACAGTACAGGTGTATAGCACCAAGCGGTTTGGGTTTCCCATCCGAAATTCTTCCTGTATGTTATGTGGAACAATTGCATTGATGAGTAATAGTAATTGTGTTTTTTCAGCCAGTAGTCTGTGTTTTAAGCTTTTGGAGGCTATGATTAACTGATAATAAGTTGTGTCACAGGTTGTTTTGAGTTAGTATTTGTACTGGAAATACAGAAGAGGAGATAGAACAGTTAAAAGGTTTTATTCTTATTCGACATTTGAAGTTTTCCCTCATATTATATCATTTTATCCTAACTAAATTTTGTTGTACTAATATCATTTGAAATATACTATTTAGTGGTTTTCTCCAAAAAAATATTTTTTTGTTAACAGTAATACTTAGATGCTTGCCTTTATTGGATTTGATACATTCGGTATGCACCTTTTGTGTCTTTGACTATATAGCCAGTTGAGTATAACTTCATGTGAAAGTAAGCATATGTGTTCCAGTTTGGGAATGAACACTGAATCACCCAGAAAGTTAAAAAGCTGGGTAAAGCTGGGTACTTAAAACAACTTTTTGAATACAGTTCTACTATATACAGACTGTTTCCAGTGACAATATTCTACCTCAGTCTAGTTTATGTGCTTGCATCCTATTGTATAATATGACGTATCTATGTGATAAAAGGATAGCAATTCATTTTACTTATTAAACTTAATATTAGAAATGAACTAACAAACATCATTCTTATATCTGATTAGTGTTAATTACAGCAGAGGAAAGGTTATTTAAAGATTGTTGTTTACAGTTAATGGATCAATTCAAAATACGTTTGTTTATCCTCTCCTAAACATATGACTACATTTGACCTTTTATTGGGTTTACTTTATTTATTTTGCTTTTCAGATTTTATTTTTATAATCCTCCATCTCTGAAATAGATCTTTTCTCTGAAACATCTTTAGATTCTTACATCTTACAAATAGTATTTTCAGTAGTCTTCCAGAACTGGTCATACATTTTCGGGGCCTGGGCTTGTACCACAATGCTTATTGGTTCTAATATGAAAAATATGAATCCAAAATTTAGTGATGGTGGTATTCTTGAAGCTTTTACTTTTCCAGCCTTCTGATTTTGTATAAAATGTCCTACTTTGAAATTGGATAGAAATTAATATGCGTAATTTTACTTTAGAAAAGCAGTAATCCCAGTTGTTTTTAAATTGAAATACTTAAACTGGTTTTGAACCAGCAACCTTTTACTTTACTTAACATCAGACTCTTAGAGTGCAATTATTTGCATCGTATTTAGAAGTAAGCCCCACTGGGCTACATGGGGTTTACTTCCAGGTAAGTGTGTACAGTACAGGATTACTGCCTTAATTGTAGTAAAATTGGGCACAATCATTGCTCATGTCAGCATTCTGTTTCATGCACTGCAACAGTAATTATAAAGGTCAGAATTAATAATGAGAATATGTAGCACAACCCTTGATTTTGTAAATATATATATTTATGATTTTATTTCAGGTAACTTTTCATTATGTGCCATATAGAGATATGGAGCACATCTAGGAAGACTTTAAGCTGGTTGTTAAAGGAATCCACAATTGCAAGGGAATATAATTAAAAATGTTTTGATATAGCAGAGAGGTAATTTTTAAAACCAGATTTCTAAAAATGCATGTGCACTGTTAGAAGAATGGACATCTTGAACAAACAAATGCATATTTTGCCATCAAGTTCTTTTAAGCTTCTGAAGTCAGGCCTACAACTGGGTCAGATGATAAGATGAGCACAACAGCAAAAACGAAGAGCACCTCTGATAAAAACTGATTGATTGATGTCTGGCTTCCCTACCATCGCAAGCAGTTGACAGTTAGTTTAGGATCAGATGATTTGGCTTTTGCGATAGATGATGGGGTCTGTTAGGGAAGTCTGAAGGACGTAAAGGTCGTTTTCTGTGTAGTGTCAGGGAATACTGGGTTCCCACAAGGTGGGGCATTGGATTACATTTTTCTTTATCTTGTGCCTTAACTTTTCAAGGTCTGCTAAAATAAAACAATCAAAAAGAAAAGTTCAGAGAAATTTACAATACTGTACAGTACCATGCATGTCTACTCAGAATTAAGTTTCATTGAATTCAATGGGACTTACTTCCAGGTAACTGCGTATTGCAGCCCTAATTGTAATCATAGCATCTGTACTTGCATAATAAAGTTAAATTCAAACCAGATATTCTGCAAGAATATTATAGAGTGACCCTTAGCTTTTGACAGGTTCACATGTAATTGGCCCGAGCATTAAAAAAAAAAATCTAAGTAGTGTTTAACTGTTATATTTTACAAATTCCAAACACACACACACCTAATATACTTAACAATTGTCTATTATTATTAAGGTACAGCTTTTATACCAACATTAACTCACTTACTAGAAAATAAATCTCACTGAGACATATTTATATTCAAGGACAACAAATTGAAGAACTAGAACATAATGCTGTTCAGCCCAAAAGATTTTCAGGACAGTTACAAAAAAAAAATGCTGCAACTGTCATAGAACTGGAATGTAGACAGCTGGGATTTGAATTTAGATTTTGGACAGTTTTATACTCAGTGGAAATCCATTATGATGTATCTCTTTACTCTGAGTTTCAAGGGTCAAATCTCCAAAGGACAGTTGAGTTTTAGCTAATGCTGTTGGCTTAATATCGGTAAGATGATTTTTTTCAAGGTGCTGTATTGCTGATAATATTGAATGCAGTCTGAAACAGCCTGTAGATTAATTTGGATGGCAGCAGTGTATGTTCTTCTCAGTGATTTGTTGCACCTCACAAAACAATGCTTAATGTCTAAACTACAGAATAAATTTATTTTTAAAAGCTGGTTTTAAGCAAATTCTTACAATTACTGTTATCCATATGGCTCCTATCTAATGATGTGCGCTTCCATAATCAGAAACATGAAATTCAGGTCTGTAAGAATATGACACAGCAGATTTTAGGAAAGCCCCCACCCTTCAATACAAGATTGTATTTATTGTGTCAGATACTTTGTCAACGGTATGAATAATCTATTTAGCATTTAGGTTTCAATGTCTGTCTTTGTAAAATTTGGTTATTACTTCTGCACTAAAAGTTTTTGGCCACAAGTAACTGTTACATGTTTGCAAAGTAAATGATATTTGACAAAGGTATGTGCTTTTATTTGATAAACTATATTCCATGTTGTAAGATGAAGTAAAATACACTAACATCATTTTTGTAGGTAGCTTCACTTTTGGTTATATACTAGCTCCTCATCTTATTCAACTCATTTAATAGATTTTCACACCTCTCTCTTCCTCTCACAAGTCTTTCTTTTGGCAGATTTTTTAAAATGCAAGTAAGAAAAATAGCTTGATAACTCAGTCTGTTCTAGAGTGCCACACCTCTTATTAGGTAATTGAGAACCATCTAATTATACCCAGAAGAAAATCAGGAGTGATGAATCAAAGAAAGAAAAGAAAAAGTAATGTAGCCAAAATTATCAGGATCAGCTATATTTATAAATGGAAAGTAACAATCAGCTACTTAGATGAACTAGACTGTGTAATTTTATGATTAGCCCTGCAGTGTAGAAAATCTCATTTAAGTGGGAGTATTTGTTGGGGATGTTCTGGCTGGAGTGATTAGCAGTAACAGAAAATGTTACTGGTAAGGAAAAAAGAACACTGAAGCTCAAGTTTGAAAAGCATATTTAGCACACACATTCATAGTATGGCAGACATGTAAAACATTCTTTTTCTAGCTAGGAAATTCTGTTTATCCAGTAGTGGTCAGCTATTGGCAGATTGTTTTTAGAAGTTATAGGAACAAAAATAGAGAGGGAAATATTGCATTGAATATCTATGCTGTTTCATAATAGTGTAACTCTACTAAAGTAAATGGCATTATTGTAAAAGTATTAACATTTAGATTAAAAAAATGGATCGGTTACTTACAGATAGTTCTTAAATATGTTAATTCAGTATTATTCTTCACTGAGTTCAGTGAGACTGAATTCCTCATAAGTATCTTTAGGATTTCAGTCCTTCAGTTCATTTAGCTTGTTTGTGTACCAGTTGGTCACAAATATTTGGTGTAAAAAATAATTTTAAAATGTTTTACCTAGGACTTTGTTTTTCAGATGCTATTTGGCCATTAACTGATTGAATACATTTGTTTGTAAAAGCTTAATATGTCTAAACGCTTTTCAGTCTCTGTAGTTTGATGATCTAACCATTACACCTTGCTTTTTGTGAGGAAGCTTTTTAACAGTATCTTGAAAATAACTTTGAAAATAACTTTCAGGATAAATATTTTTAGCATTTGAAGACTTCTGTCTGGTCTGTGGTGGACATAAATTCCTTTTTCAACAAAACTTTATCTTACAGATAACATAAATGTATTTTATTCCGCATTTTAACCATTATTTTAATATTGAAACCCCCATTTCTAATTATTTGGTAAAGATCCTAACCTATAGAAACTAAAATCATGTAGCCATTCACTGAAATCACAGTTGCCTTTCTGATTTATTTATGCAAGAAACACAAAAGGGAATTGGAGAAAATATGATAATAAAAAGGTTAACATTTTAAACAACCATTTTAGACATATAGAAGGAGTAGGAAGTACTGCAGTTTCCTTTTTAGAGTACCTTGAGTACCTAGGTTCAGATATAAGCGAGAGAGGGTGATGATGCTTAAATGCTGGGACGATCTTTCAAGACACTGGTAAAAATCAATTCTAAGTGGTGTATATGAACCTTTGAGAACTCTGTATGTGGCCCCAGTTGATATACTGAAGTGAATAAGTTAAAGCCCAGAAAGAAATCTAGACATCTACTTTATCCACACTGTAGTACTTTCACACTTTCATGGTAAAGGATTCAATACAGTTTAAATTTTAAGAAAACATCCTTTCAGTGTGCAGTAAAATAGCCTGCCTATAGCAAACAACTTTATTTCCCCCCTTTTTTTTTTGCTAAAAGATCTGTAGAAGTCCTTCACCAAAGATTAGGATCTTCATTTTAAAATCATAAGTAGACGGATGCTGCTTTCTACAGAGGTAGCTCTGTAGTTTCAACATGTGTGTTGCTTGTTTTATTAACCTCCTACTAGCAGTATGGAGTTTTGTCTTGGAAATATGCTCTGTGTCTTAGATTTCAATGTCATGCTAATATAGGCACCATGTTGCAGAAAGAAGCTTATCTATCCTATGCTGTTATCCTAAGTTCTGAATTCTGAGCTGCTTCCTGCACCAAAAACAGTTCATCTTTCATATCAGATGTTTTACATTCTGAATGATTTTAAGAATGCCGTCAGTTTTTAAATCCAGACTTCTATCCAGATTTTTCTGTTGGTTTCTTTTTTTTATATAAAACTAGCCCATCACCAAATGCATTGCCCTTATTATCATCTTATTAAGAATACTATAGCCTTGAATTACTTCCAATATTTTATTTTTAATGTAATTGCCATATAATATACACTATCATTAATCCTGGGGCAAGTTGTGGAGAGGGTTGTGGCAAGGCAGCGAGAGGCATTATTGGATTACATGGATTATCTAGAGACATTTCTGTCTGGGTTCAGATCTGGCTTTAGGACCAAGATGGCCTTGGTCACACTGATGGATCACCTTGATCAAGAGCAAGAAAAGGGGTATGTGACCTTGTTTTCCGACTATGGTCCCGATATATTGCTACTGTTGTTAATTGCCATGTGTATGACAAGGCTCTGCTTTCTTGCTTGCTTCTTCCTTTGGAAGGGCAAAATAGAAAATGAAGGAAGGAAGGAATAAAATATTTATTTTTGTAGTCTGTGCTATTCTGAATGCACAAGCTAGGTCACATCAGTATAACATCAGGTGATTGACTAGAGCATGGTAAGGCCCACATGTCGGACTTGGCTGATGGAGGAGATAAAGTTCTTGCCTGCCAGCTGGATGCAGTTCCCCACCCCTGATCTGGAGTAAATGCAAATACTGGGTTTTAGAAGAGCTCAAGAAGTAACAAGAATACAAGACAACAATCATGCGGTGTTATCGCAGAAGTGGGGCAGAATACAGAGAGTTGCATGTCTGTTAGTAATGCAGTAGTGTTTTGTACACACCTGTACACATTATAGTAGCATTAATTCCTATTTGAACCAATACACTGGCTGTTACTTCTTTGCCATCTTGGCTGCTATGTTACTGTAATTGTTGGGTTAATTAGCAGAATTGCAATTCACTAATTATAATGAAAAATGGGGGGTTATCTGGAGTGGAGTTATGCAGAGTTTTGGAGTACATTGTCAGCAATATGCCGATGACACTCAGCTCTGCTTCTTATTTACATCTGCAGGTGAGGCAGTGAAAGTGCTGGACTGGTGTCTTGCCTTGATAATGGACTGGGTGAGAGCCAACAAACTGAAGCTCATTCCACATAAGACTGAGGCACTGTTAGTGGGTGGTTCCCTAGACTAGATGACTGAGAGATTGCCTGCTCTTGATGGGGTTACACTTCCTCTGAAGGAGCGGGTACGTGGCTTGGGGGTACTCCTGGATCCTTTGCTGTCACTTGAGGCTCAGGTGGCCTCAATGATGTGGAGTACCTTCTATCAGCTTCTGTTGGTGGTCTAGCTGCACCTTTTTCTAGACAGGGATAGCCTAACTACTGTTGTCTATGCTCTAGTAACCTCAAGGTTAGATTACTGCAATGCATTATACGTAGGGCTGCCTCTGAAGTCTTCAGCTAGTGCAGAATTCAACAACCAGGTTGCTCACCAGGGCAAGTTGGTATGAGCATATTACAATGATGCTGGCCTGAATGCACTGGCTGCCAATTAGTTTTGAGACTTGTTTGTTTTGACCTATGAAACCTTAAATGGCTAAAGATCACAATACCTCTAGGACCGCCTCTTTCCAAATGAATCTACCCAGACCTTGAGATCATCTTCTGAGACCCTTCTTTGTGTGCCTTTTCCACAAGATGTCTGGAGGGTGACAACACCAGAAAGAGCCTTTTCTACAGTGGCTCCCCATTCTGCAGTGGCTCCCTTCGCTATACACCTTTAGGTGCCAGGAAAAACATTCCTTTTTAACCAGGCCTTTGGCTGATTGGCATCCAATGCCCTTTTAAAATGTGGGCTTTTTTGGGGGGGGGTTATTGGGTTGTTTTGTCTTTATTACGTATTTTGTGTATTTATACTGTGATTTTATGCTGTAATTGCCCTGAGACCTGCATGTATAGAGCAGTATACAAATTTAATAAATAATAATAATAATTTAAAAATGGAGGGAAGGGATTGGTTCTACATTTAGAGTTAGAACATCATTCAGTACATTTGAAACTTGAAGGGGTAAGTATGTTTGAGGGTGCTGCATGCTGGATCAGGAGTAGAAAACACAAGAAATTAGTTATTTTGAATGAATTAAATATTTCATGAAACATTCTGGCATGTTGACAGATGCTGTGTTTTGTCCCCATAGACTTTGCTGGAATGGATTTTCAAAAAAAATATTTCTCCATTTGAACTGTGCTTTTTTGCAAATGGTTTGTTTTGGGAACATCAAAGTGCATTTCTGTGATTTTCTCTAACAGTGGTATACACTTCTAGTTTTTGTTACCGGAGCATTTCTGTGGCCAGGGTTAGCTATTGGATTTCATGAGGGTGTTCCACACACATGCTTAGTACAAATCTGTTGTGAAAGAGGGCTGAGTGAGGGAATTAAATGTTGGGTGAAGTGAGAATGAACAACAGGCAGAGAAGGTCAACTGGAAAATGGCAAAATGTGTGAGGGACAGAAAGGGATGGGGAGTGGGCAGGGGTTGGAAGGAGATAAAATACATGAAAATGTATATGTATGTGTATATGTGCAGGTATACACTATATGAATTATAGGGCAGCAATTGTAGTCCTATGTAAATGAGGGTAAGTTAAATTGCATCTCACCATTATAACAAGCAATTAGGGAAGTGTAGTAGATTCTAGGACTTCTAGTTAGAAAAAGGTTCAGTGATTTGAAACTTAGTACAGTGGTACCTCGGGTTACATACGCTTCAGGTTACATATGCTTCAGGTTACAGACTCCGCTAACCCAGAAATAGTGCTTCAGGTTAAGAACTTTGCTTCAGGATGAAAACAGAAATCGTGCTCCAGCGGCGCGGAGACAGCGGGAGGCCCCATTAGCTAAAGTGGTGCTTCAGGTTAAGAACAGTTTCAGGTTAAGTACAGACCTCCGGAACGAATTAAGTACTTAACCTGAGGTACCACTGTAGTATAGGAGAAGTAAGTTAGAGCATGGTCCATGCTGAATTTGGGGTAGAAAGAATAATAAATTGTTTATTTTGAATGAATTAAATAGGTGGGGAAGGGAAAATATAAAAAGTCTGGGCAAATGTTATCTGTTCACTGGAATATACACATGGTATCTGTGCCACTGGAGCTATCATGCAATGCAAGCTACCATTCCATGTTACAAGTACCTAATTGGAAGCCAATATCATCTGCATAGAATGTTAAATGTTAGAAGGAATCTTAAAGGTCAACTAGTCCTACCACCTTGCTCAGTGCAGGATAAAGGTGAAGCTTTCCTCATCACTCCTTCTGTATATCTCCTTCATAGGGTTTTTGTTCATTTTGTAATCCTGAAACAAAAAAACCTTTACTGTGTGCTGCTATTTCCTCATAGTGCAGAATGAGCAGAAAAGCTGAGAGAGAGAAAAAAAGAGTTTAATACTTTTTGAGTTTGTTGTATTGGAATGATTCAAGCTTTTGAGTTTCATTTTAAATGTATGTAAACAAATGTAAGCATTTTCGGGAAGAGAAACTTGTGAGGAAGATATACTTTCTGATCTGAAAACCTACCTTTCGATGATTCATTTAGCAATTGTACTCTGCACATGTTCAAAGGTAATTATAGAGCTGGCATGGATAATGATTGCCACCATGATGCTCTGAATATGGAGTGTACAATATGGTGCTACCTCTGTGCACGACATTGTGCTGTCTCTAGGATAACTTTAATGTCTGTCTTGCCCATTCTTTCGCTTAATTGACTAGAAGGAAATATGCTTTAAAGTGCTTTATTTATGGCAGCAGCGTTCATGCAATTTTGGAGCTTGAATGAACATGGAAAGCCCTTAACACAACATAGGAAACTAAAAGCTTTTTTTTTTTTTTGTTAATTGAATTCATTAGTTTGGTTACATACTTCTGACCATCAATGGTGTGGCTGAGCTGCTCACCTGACCACTATCTGGCTGGGTCACTGCAGCATACCAAGACAAAAAAGGTGTTGGGTGGCAAAGTTGGTATGTTGCATATGTTCTGGCAGAGTCAGAGTCAACCCAGTACTCTTGCTGGATGGAGCATTTGCCTCATGCCACTCCTTCTGTTTCAGCCAGATGGAGGTCAGGTGAGCGGCTTAGCTGTACCACAGTGTCTGCTGCTGCCTCTGACTATGACACTGATGATATTAGCTTACCGTTGATGATATTTGATCATATGTATGGACCCTTGGGAAGAACTCTAGTGGCCCTTGCTACTTTCAGTACTCGCAGCTAATGAGGGGAATACATTGCCCAAATTTCCGCCCATACTGCACTAATTTGCAAGCCCAGTATCAGCAGGTGGCATGCCTGGGCCACTGCCAGGGACTCCTTGCTGCCTTGAATACCCCTTGGTATTATTGCTATGGGGATGGAGGGCAGTCACAGTGGTGACTGATTGTGCTAATTGGAGAAGCGGCTTCAGCAGTAGGTCTACCCCTGCAGCAGACAGACTGGCCACTTCCCAACTGTGTATCCCTTTCGTTTTAGAAATCCAACCCATTCTTTTATATGTCATTGGGGCCTACTGAGGTTTAAACAAGAAATCTGTCATATCCAGGTAAGTAAGTAGAAATAATCACTTCATACTTTTTCCATGGGATGTTATGCATAACAGGGAGTTTTATAATGAAACCACTATAGCATAAGAGCCTTTCCAAACAACAAAACTGTGATTACAGGAATAAAAGCATTTCCCTCCAAGTGCTGCATATGTTGCCGATTCCTCCCCCCCCGAACATTAAATCTGCAATATTTTGTTGCTGGGATGCAGCAATCTGTTCATTACCGTAGATGTGCTATGTGTAGAAAGTGGGAGCGTGATTCTCGCAATAAGCCATGGATAGTGTGTGCAATGGCTTTGCTTTCAGCAACACCACTGTTCCTCTAAGGCCCTTGCCAGCTTGTGAATTTTAATAGGAGATGAATGCCCTTCCACCATACCACTCAAGTGGGAATACATGTTAAGTCCTTTAATTTCTTTAGAGGCCAGGCACTTCTCACTGCCAGTTCAGGACTGCATTTTTATCCTTTTTAAATAGAAAAAGTGTTAAAAACCTATCCCTTACTTTACACTGCAAGGCGCTCTCCCCCCCCCCAACCTTTATGCATTACATAAGAATGGGATATTATGCCATTGTGAGTGGATCAGGGCTAGTGTTAGTATACTGATGAGTAAAAGATTCATTATGTTGCTGTCTGGAAAGGCCCTAAGCTCAATAACATTAACTGTGCCCATAGAGGCAACATGTACATTATGTCAATCACAACCAAGTGAAATATGCTCATTAGATGTGGCTTTCTGGCCATTGGTTTTAAAAAGGTTGCCTACCTTTGGAATAATGAGTTGAAAGCTTTTAAAAAGGCTTAAAACTCTCCTGTGCTGTATGTTATTTCTGTTTTGGGAGGGACCAAAAATTAATGCTTAAAAATATAACTGATGTTTACTACCAGTTTTGAAGTGATTACATTTATTTTTTACCCACTGCTATGACATAAAGTAAAAATATTTATGTAAATGCCATCACTAGCAAAATATTCTTAACACTTAATTTCAGACTACAGTACTTTGTTTTGTACTGTGCTTTGTTCCTACAGTACTTCAGCAAGTAGGTTCTGAAGTCCATGCTGTTTTGACTCATTGATGAGGCACCTGGGGTTTGGTCTATGTAAATGTAATGAACTTCAGTGATCAGCAGTTTTAATACGTTTGTTGGAAAGAACTTAGGAGTGCATGTTCAGATCATTTATGGACAAGACATTTTTTTTGCAAGTGTACATATGTCAAAATGGTTACTTTGTATCCTAGTGTAGGTCTTCACCATTGTGTGTTCTAAGTGCTGGCCACATCACTATTGTATATGGTGTCAGGTTGTTGCTTGTTCTGTGCTCATAAGTTTCCTCTGCCCCTAGTTATCAGGAGAGGCTTTTGAGGGGCTGTAGCATGGAGGATGTGTCTGGAAAGCCATGTTGCGTAAGCAAATTTATGGACAGAAACCCTTTATTTGCAAATTTATCTGTAACTGCAAATGTGCTATTTTTCTTCAGAAAGTAGAGCCCATGGATATTTGTTGTATTCCTGTCTGTCACTGTCATCCTGTGATGTGATGGAAGTCAACAGGTAGTATCAGGAAGGGCAATATAGGTAATTTAAAGTTCTATCTATGCTTATAGGCCAGTCTAGTCACACTGACCACTCAGTGTTGGACATAATCAGTCTTTCACTTTGGTATAAGTATGGGAATGTGTGTGATAACTGACTATTAGGCTCCAAGAATCAATGGTGTACGTTGTTAAGGTGCCTTTGAAATCATTTTGGTTTACCTTAGATGGCCTTTCAATGTCTGTTTGAATTTATTTCTTTAATTATTAATAAACAAAGGCCTAATTGTTTGAGCTTCATGAAGTCAAGTTCTAGCAGAATGAGAAGAGGCGGAAAACACCTTGTGCGTTTTTGACATTTAATTCATTTCAAAATTAGCAAAAAAGTGAAAGGAGAAAATTGGAAGAAGGACAAAGAGGAAAAACAACTTAAATCAATTCTACCCAATACTCCAAACTAGAACTCTGTACACAATAACATATTCAAGCAATATAGTTAAAACAAGAAAATACAACTATCAGGCAGGCATCCTAAACTAACAGGAATGTGTAAGCAACATTGTATTCAGTAGTATAGAATTGTGCTGCTACTGTTTTATAAAGAAGAGCCTTGTGGCACCTTAAAGACTAATAAATTTATTATGGCTTAAGCTTCTGTAGACTAGAGACTAGAATGAAGTGGGCTATTCAAGAAAAGCTCACATCATAACAAATTAGTTAAGTCTTTTAAGGTGTCACAAGACAAACTAACCCAGTAATCCTGTGGCTAACTTGTTTTATGAAAATCTGTTTTGCTGTTTTCTTTCTGTAAAAAAAACTGCTATGGGTATCACCTACCAGAAAGTGCAGCTAATAAATACATGAATGAATGAATGAATAAATAAATAAATAAATAAATAAGTGCAACAGCATACCTGCAGCACATATTCTCCAGATATGTGGAACTAGGGATCATGGAAAAGACTCAGACTAGAATTCAGAGGGTTAAAAGCACAGTACTGTTCCATGAGCAGTGAGTTGTTGTGTCTCTGAATCCCAGACATACTTTATTAGGGCAATCCAGCTGGTTTGCTATTTCTATCTCCTCATTATCAACACGCTTATGGTATGGCCTCTTCCCCCTCACTTTCAGTGCCAAGAATTTGGCAGAGACACCAAGCGAGGAGGTCAGAGACTGACTGGGGGAGATGAAGCTGAAAGTGCAACAGAGAGAACCCAGTGGTTAGAAAAACCTAGGAAGGTTTGTTTTTATCATGGGGAGGCTACCACTGTATGGCTCCATTGGCAAACAGTAATTACAGCTCTGTGTAATTAATTACTGAACGACTGATACATTGGGCTTCATTCTCCTGATACTTTATTCTGGTGTTAAAGATGAGGTGACTACATTGATGTCAACAGAGTTAATACAGTACCTATGGCAAAAGATGGGAGAGTGTTGCATTTAATTTCTCCTAACATGATATAGCATTTTCAGTTTTTAATGTGGCTATTTAGAAAAGTGTGTCTTGTTAAAACTTATAGACAAATTGCATATTAGAAGCTTTATGGTATATATTGGATTTGACTCTGCTTGACAGAAAGGAAACACAGAGATACAGAGGAAGGAAATTAGTGAGAGAAAATACTCTTCTCACATTTCCCATCGTTCTCATTTCAAAATGCATTTATGACACATACCCTGCATTTTTTGGCATTTGGTTCTGGCAGTGATGGTTGTGCCTATTGTACAGTATTTACTGTAAAACAGGAAGTTGCATTCCATACCCTTGTGTCTGTAAAAGAGGAGAGATAGACATACGCTTTCATTTTCTAGAAATGGGGCCATCAGTTTCAGTTCTTTTGCAGTACTGTATATCTTTGTTTTTAAAAGTATATGTATATCCTCCCCCAGAGCTATTGAACAAAACAAAATCCCCACTTCTGTCCTCCCTTGAGTGACAGCTCCCCACCCTGCTTTCATATAATTGTTTTTCCCCCTTCTGTCATGTTAGTGGCTAATTACTATTGGGTGCCATCCAGATCCATTAAAATTAATGGGAATTTTGCCACTGAGTCATCAGTTGGCAGTTATGAACGTGTAGCACTTCTTAAAAATAAAAAGAATTATTTATTATACCGAGGAATTGGGTACTGAGTACCAAATTTCCCACTAAGTTGATTCTTTATTCATTTATATAGTACTATCAGTGTTCATGACACTTTACACACTGTAGGAAGACAGGTCTCTGCCCCTAGAAGCTTACAGTCTAAAATTTAATACATGGGGATCAACAGATAAAGGGTAGGGAACTGGAGGAAGGGGTAAACATAGAAGTATGTTAGGCTAAGTTACAGGCAGAGTATGAGAACGAGGGGGTTGTGCCAAAAGGTTCCTCAAAAAAGTTGGGAAAACAAGGCATCTCTTCTTTCACTTCTCAAAGAATATACCTCTGGACAGATTTTCTGTGTGCCTCTGCATTAACAATACTCAGCATGTACGTAGTGATTTACCACTGGACCTGATGATAAAGATATAAAACGGGTCTAGTTATACCAGATGATGTAGAAATGATGACTCATTTCTTAACCACCTCATTGTTGGACATCCGTCATAAGTTGAAGAAGATCAGCTTGCCTTCTTTAGATACAGGCAACTTTTTCAGTGCATTTGAGGCAGGTGTGACTGCTGGTGCGCACACTGTTTTTGGCCTCGGAAGGGAGTGGAACAGGGCAAGGGTACGCGTGCCCCACTGATGCACATGGTGCCTCAGAACACAACTCCCACACAAATGGAGAGTTGCCTGTAATTGGCGTATGAGAGTATGGAATATGAGGTATCCAGTTCAATTTACAAGTGTGAACAGAGTTAGAGAGGGAAGATAGCACTGTGATTTATTTACAAATAGGAGCATTTTCATACATTATTGGAATAAGGTTCATGAAGCAGTTCAGCCCCACTCCATATTGTGAATTATATAATTTTTAAAATGGGCATTTGAGTAACATGATTGCAGCTAATACAGTATTTTTTAAAGTTTGTTTTTTTACAAAGGCCATTCAAATTGTTTAGTATTGTGTGGGGTACTATTTTGCAACATTGTAGTCTGTTTAAGTTGTAAGTTTTTTAAACATTGGTTTTCTTACTGTTAACAGATAAAGCTGAATATAGACCATTCTTTATATGCATTATATAATTATTTAAATATAAAAATACTCAACGAAGGTCTGTGGGGTGGCAACACAAGAACAGGGCTTTTCTGCGGTGGCTCCCAATTTGTGGAATGCTGGCCCATGCTTGATAGTATGAACAGTGCGATGAAAGTATAATACAGTGGTCTCAAAAGGTTTTCGATTTCCACAGCTCTAGATGAGCCTGGGAATAGGCTTGTTGCAGAGTATCTGAAAAATATTAAATGCTTTACTAAGTTTAATTGTTCACAAACAAGTAAATACAGGCAGAAAGTAAAAGGGGAACAAAACATTTCTTTAAAAATGATAAATTAATATCAATATTTTACTGGAAGAATGGAACAGCAGAGATGAAATTCTTCTCACTGGGGTCTCTGGTTGCTTCCAGAGCTGAACACCATGAGCACATAAGCAGCATGCAGATAATAGACAAAAGAAAATGAAACACTTCTCTGTGGGCTGGGATTAGAAGAACCAGAAATCTTTAGCAAATGAAGAAGTGTGTGTGTTTGCAATAAGTTTTTGTCTTTGAAAACAGGAGGTGCTGTGTCTATAAAAGCTGATGTTCCTTTTCCATTCTTAACTTCAATGCTACTGCTTATAGCTGTAATTTATATACCATTCTTACTAAACTCATGACACTTCTGCCCTTTCATAACAGACACCTAACAATGGAACAGCTTCAATTAAGAAGCAGAACATCAGCCTCTGGCATCTTATTCTGTTGTTCCATCTTTTTTGCTAGAGAGAATTCATTTGTTTCTTAATTAAGAAAAACACCAATAGCATGAAAAATCTGCTTATGGTACCTGAATGGTAATTAGGTGAAAGGTAAAAAAGAAAACACACATACATTCCAGTACCAGCCAAAATGAACTTGAGCTGATAAAAATGAACTAAACTAGCCTTGCATAAATCGAGACTGAGAGAAGTGTACAGTCATTATGGCTAAGACAATATGCAAACTATCTTCAAAGAAATCAAATTGCTAGAGTGTTTTCATTTGCATGTATTAACTATTAACATAATGAGGAGAAGTGACATTGGACCCGGATTGTGTGTCTGTTCGAATTGATAACTCGGCTGCATCTGCAAACAGGCACCCAAAAATCATGCTAGTAGTCAGATCGGTGTTGAACTCTGAAGTGTGTCTTGGAGCCCTGAACAAACCTGATGGAGTGATGAATGCAAGGCATCCTTTTTGACAATGATTTTGCAGCAGAGTCACTAGCTTCATGCCTTAAAGGTACAGATCTCAGTTGTGAACTTCTTCGTCATGTGTATGGTCATTCATAAAGGGAAAAGGTTAGTATCTGTTTCAATATAAATAAATAGATCCTGTTTCCTGCATTTTATAGGTAGGCCTTTAATTTATTCTTTGAGAGCCAGTGTTCTGGAAGTTTTATTTTTATGTAGAAGATCAGGGTTTAGATTTTACCCCGCTATGAACTCATTACAACCACTGTGGGAAAATTACATCTGCCACTCTCTATTCTCCATCAATAATATGAGAATGTTTGTTTGTTTGTTTAAGTATATGTAATCTGCCTTTCTATGACAAATCTTTTTTAAAAATCACAAAATAAATTAATATAGAATCCTAACACTAAAACATTAATGAAACAACAGCAGTAAAATATCATAAAAACCACATATGGCAGGGTTTAAATAAAAAACACCTGCTGAAACAAAGCAGTTTGTTCCATAATTTTGATACCACCAATTAAAAGACACTTTTGTCTGTCACCACCACCTGGACTTCTCCTGGTGAGGAGACATGAAGTCAAATGAAAGACAGCAATACATGAGATACCTTGTTACCAGGCTGTTTAGGACTTTAAAGGCTATAGTCAATGCCTTGAATTGGTCACCAGTAAAGCTATAAATTTTTTGGAATAATGTGACTGGCCAGCTAAGCCCAGGCATCATCTTTCCATGGCATTTGAACCAATTTAAGTACCTAGGCTTTCTTCACAGACAGCCCCTCATAGAATCATGGAATCGTAGAATTGTAGAGTTGGAAGGTACCCTTAGTTCAACCCCAGCAATGCTGGCCATTAATCCATGATGAAAGTGAATAGAGCGTGAACAACTGAGGTTAGATCTGATTTTGCCAGGTAAGGAAGAAGCTGGCAAAGCATACTGAATTGGTAAAGTAATTCCTGTCCGCTGCTGTCCCCTATGTATTAATAAGTGAGTGCAGGAATAACAGCAACCTGCCTCATAGCATGGTGTAAAATCACGCAGAATGAAGATTGCAAAAGCACTTTGCAAATTAAAAGTTTTGTTGAAATGATAAACAATAGTATTATTTACTTTCCTTATTTATGCAGTAAGTAATCCTCTATATTGCCTCTTTCAGTAGCATCTTCATGCATGAAAACATTGTCAATAAGCACCTGATCAAGCCTGAGCAAAATGCTCAGTTCAATTCTGGCTTTTGGCTTGGCTAATTAAATGGCTGTTTACAGAGTTCTTTTAAAACATTTGTGCAATTACAGTTACTTCCTCAGACACTTAAGTATTACAGTGATGTGGCCTTATGTTTAAATAATTGGCATATTTTTGAATACATTTTTCTTTTTAAAAATCCTTCCTAATCAATCCTTTTCGTTCTTTTAAACTGGAAGTCTTATTTCAGTTTATGGTCTGTTTTCTTTGGCTGCACACAACTGTAAAGTTAAAAGGAAGAAAAGTAGTTGCTTTTGGAAGGGGTGCATAAAAAAGATGAGATATATTAACTGAAATTATCCTGGATATTCAGGCCACATGATACAGAGATAGCTCTGGGGAGTAGATACTGGCCTGGTTTAGTGTGCAGATACAATGCTTTTAGTATGGAAGTTTTCTGCTGTCCCACTTTTCCCATCTGCCTTGAGACTTTGACAAAATGGTGGCAACCTATGCTTTATTAAAAAATCTGTGTTTGAATTCCATCTGTGACAGTAAACAGGCCTTCCAGAGGGCAAGAAGGATTTCCCCCATGGCTGTACCTGATTGCTTTGTGCATCTGTTGGTTAATCTAAAAACTGAACACTCATGCTGCAGCAAAGAGCTTGAATTCTAGAAATATTTCCCCCTATTATTTGTGAAAGAAACCCATCAGGCAGGCTTTTATAAGTTAAAATAGGGGAACATCTGTGTAGCTCATTACTTTGTATACAGTGACCACAATAGTAGCTCATATATGCAAGGAATGCATGTGCAGTTTATATTTAAAAAATGTAACATATGTACCATATTTCATATTGGAGGACGTGAAAATGCTTTTCATTAATAGATTAGATATTGGTAGCATGGTGTAGCAGTGTAGCAAAACACAAACTGTTTTGCATTCATTAATGGCTCACAGAACAGCTGTGGAGTTTTTTATGTTGTCCATAAGGTGCGCTACCGTGAAAAGTAGGTTTCTGTTTATTTTTCCTTAGCCCAGAGAAATACTTAGCAGTATAATAGGGTGTTTATATAAGGTTATGACTGTTAGGCTGTTAGGCTTACAGGGTACAAGTTGGCTTCTATTATTTTAAAGAAGCTTTCTATGATTATTCCATAAGGTCGCTTTTTGGTCAGAATTCTTATTAGAACTTGTTGGATTTTAGACAGAATGTTGATATTTAACCTTAGACCCCAAGCAACCGCAGTCAAAATACAACCTCAGGCTGCAGTCCTGTTTACACTTATCTGGGGTTAAGCCCCACTGAATGCAGTAGAACTTATTTTTGGTGAAACATGCACAGGCTTACTTCGTCAGTCCTCTCAACATTGTGCAGGGGCCAAGAAAATAAATGGCAATTGTGTCTGATTTAGAATTCATTTACATTGCACCGTCTGTTGTGCAAGAAGAAGAAATGTAAAGACCTTCAAGTGTGTCTCTGTGGCTTAAATGTACTTGAATTTCTTGGCGCACATTTGCTCGATGAAATACTATTTGTTTAGTAAAATGCATTTTAATATGGAATTAATATAGAGTAAATGGCACTAATGTGAATACAGTATTATTGTCTGACAATAATAATATAGCCTAATAGTTATTTGAGACTCAGAGAATAATCTGATGGCACATGACATGAATGAGCTGCCAAGACTAAGGAGTCTGATCCTGAGAAGTATCCAGGTGTGAGATCGCTTCCCAAGCCGTCACAATCTCCTCGGTGGAATAGTGGAATATAAATTTTAACAAATTATATTACTTAGAAGGTTATAAATGAGAACTCATTCCGTATTAAAAAACCCACAAATTTTACTTTGTGGGTTTTTTGTTCATGAGCTGTCTGTTGGAAACAGAACAAGATGAAAAACTCTTGACTAAGGGCTAACAATTCTAATGTAAAAGGCACAGGGCCTTTGTCAACATATATTTGAAAGATACCAGTAGGATGACCATCAAGTGAGCAGTCAGCTGTTGACTTTGCAGGAGTATGGGTTTATTTTGCTCTCACAAGTTTTATGCACATGAGATCTCAGTGAATTTCAGTGTGAAAGTTCAGGGTGGAGGGGGGAATCAGATGTTGAGGGAGGGTAATTTTAGATGATGCATCTGTGCAGGTGTGAGTAACTGAGAAAGCACATAGCAAAACATACTGTGGAAAAAAAGAATATTATTTATTATTTTATTAGTTATACAAATTTGCCTATATTTGATGATCCTGATTTAGTTGAGGACAGAAAATGAGACATTACTATTGATCTTTAGTTATCATGGAAGGTATGCACTGGTTTGGTATCCATTTTTGGCAAAAAGAATTATGAGAATCAAGATGTCTTGAAATATCTAAGTACCATGCTGCTCGTCTGACTTCTGGAAATTAGCCCCCAAAAGTCCAAAGTCCAAAGCTCTGCTATAATATGTGTATGTATGTATACCAGTTCCAACCCACAGGAAGTGGTCCTAAGCAACCATTAAGTTTTATGCTAACAATGAATGTTTATTTTTCCTCTTTGAAGGACTAATATTGTTTGGTTATGTCTTACAAAACCTTTCTCAGTGTTGAACAACTCTGTGCTAAGTAATATTGTAAAATAATTTTAGCATGACAAGTTATTTCTGCTCAGTCGAGATACTGAATCTTTCTACTCACCCCACACATAGTTTAATTGTGGCTTTGATTTTATTACATAGATTTGCAGTGATCACTATGGAGTATATATTTATGCTGGTTGAGCTTCAGTTGATTTTCATATTTAGCCTTCACTCCCCTTTTCCAGAAGCCTACTGTGAACATTCTCTCATTTTGATTACTTACTGTTTTTCTGTTTATCTGTTTACTATAAGGCTTCTTTTGCTGACACATCAATTTAAGATTATTATTGAAATGTATGACCTGGGCTGGGGGTAGGGTATTCATCTTTCGGCATCTTGTTATTACCTTTTTTAGATGTTTACAGTTAGGTTTCTTTGCATCAGCTAGTCTTCCTTGAATATCAGTTTTACACATTAATGATATGGTGTTCTCGTTCATCCAAAACAGCTGATAAAATGGTAAGAGTGATCCTGGGCTATACCACTTTATACTGCCAGGTGGGTAGTTTTCTGATACTTTTCATATCAGAAAAATGCTACTCTAGTACTGACAGCTGAATTTTCTTTTGAAATACTGTGATTATCTTACTACAAAAGATGCACCATCTGTAGGTGGCCACCCTATGACATGTATATCCTAAATGTTAGACAGGATCAGAAAGGACTAAGGATCTGTCTAAAATATTATAGAGTTGGAGCAGAAGGTGTTCTTGCTGGCTTCTATTCTGCACTGTTGCCTGCTTCCTGGTTCAGTAGACAAAATAGCCAGTGGCGGCATTATTTTAAAAATAGACGGGGAGTCCATTTCAGGATGGGAAAGTATGCCTGAAAGAGAGAGAATTATATATTTCACATTAATGATCCTAACCCATCTGCTCATAAGATCTTACAGAGAGTCCTCCTGGATCAGACCAAAGACTCAGTTGTTCCAGCATCCTATTTTCACAGTTATTTAATGAGATGCCTGTGACAATATCACTCTCCCGTTTGTGATCCCCAGCCTTTGATATTGGAGGTAGTAGCTAGCGGTCACTTTATCTATTATGTAACTGGCTAATCCTTTTTAAAAGCACTCAGTTTGGTAACTTTTACTGCCTCTTGTGGTTGTAAATTCCATAGTTTAACTAAATGTTATGTGAAGAAATTTTATTTTCATCTGTCCTGAATCACCCAACATTCTGCTATCATCCTGAATCACCCAACATTGGTTAATACTGAGTTCTACTATTACAAGAGATAGAGAAAAATTTATCAGAAATAAATCCTTTTCAGTTTGATAGGATTAACAATAGGTTTGCAGCCTTATTTTAATGTCCAATTTAGGATTCAGTTATAGTTTATAGGGTAAAATGCCTTTTCTAAGTAGCAACAGGGGTTAAAGCAGGTCTGACTACCTTTCTATGAAAATCACACCAAGGCACACCAAGGGAGCACACCAAAAGTCTCTTTGGACCTTACTCCATTTAATTATGAAGTTTTACACTACTAGCCTGATGAAGTACAAGCTAGGAGCTGTTTACCATCTCAGCTGTTGTTTGTGTGAACTACTAGGCAACCATACTTTGGTATACTTTGTAGTTGTGATGTAACAGTTTTTCATCATTAGGAGTTTTGTTTGCTTATTGCTTTAGAAAAATTGCTTTTATAACTCTCCTCTTGTTTGTTTTGTTTTCTTGCAAATGTTCACAATGCATTATGTCTGTCTATTTTTAAAAACCATGGGTTTGGTATTTGCTGTTTAAAGAATTATTTAGACTTCTAGTCCTTAGATACTACCTTTTAGTCATACAGGTTGACTTTAAGATAGCTGGTTGCATGTGTTAATTTATGTCCAATGGTCCAACAAGTGGTCCAAGTGCAACCCGCGGGTTCTGTGTTGAAGTACTCTTGTGGGCCACTTGGTATGAAAAGTTGGACTGCCCTGATTTATGTTATTCTTATGAGCACATGTACGTATTTTGAGCTGCTAGCCCCATGTTCCTGAAGTATGGGAACTGTTCAGCATTATCAACCCTATAAAGCTAAATTCCTGCCACATAGGATTTTGATCTGTTTAGTCTCACCTAAGAGTAGCTTTTACAAAGGACTCGGAGGGCCTTAGGAAGAAGAAAAAGACAGAAAGTTGGGAGTGGCTAGGCTCAGGGAAGAGTATGCTGGATTTAAGTTTACTTTTTAAACTTTATTTAGTAGTTAAGCACCCATCATTTCAAGTTGAGTTGCTGGCAGAAATCAGTTTGATTTTCTGATGTGTATATCATTCTGCTGGCATTTCCCCTAAATCTTCCTTGTGTCCAACTCTGGCCAATTTATTTTCCATGGTGGGGTGGTAGAAATTGGATATATACATATATTATTGTACAAGCTAAGTGGAGGGGAAAACAGAGACAGACTACACATCAAGTAGACATGTGAATATGGATGGATGTCTGTCAGCACTGCATTCCTCTTAATGAAATGTACATAGTCAAAAAACTTGGAAGGTATCTCAGGTCAAGTCTCAAGATACAGTCTGCTGCATAGTTGACTGTGCATCCTTCTGTCAACCAGTGACCATGCATGTATCACCCTACTGATATAATTTGTGCCACTTTGCATAATTCCTTTTTAAGAGGGAGAAACCAACAGCAGTGTCTGCATGTGCATAAGTTATTCATGAAATAAAGGAAATCTGATATATTTCCCAAACTCTCCACATATATTTAAAAGTGTAGAGAAGCAAAGTCTGAGGAAATTAAGTAAGAGATACTACACATTTCTAGTTTTAATATTTGCTGACTCATTTAATCAGATTCAAATATTTTTGTTTTCTTTGAGAATAATTGTTTTTTAAAAAAATCATTTTAACACCCAAAAGTAATGTAAACAGGGGCTTTAAAATCTGCTGGTTTAAGCTGCTATCTGGTGCACAGTTGTGTCCTTCTAAAGCCACTAATGAAAAAGGTGTATAAAATACTTTGTGAAGAGCTGGAATTACTCAGCTAGTCTAGAAGACTGGCATTTAAAATAAGGAATATGATCATCCCATGCAAAACAGTTCAAAAGGTTTCATGTACTTCGAAAAGTGCAGTATGGAACAACAGTTTTTTTCCAGATGAAAAACACCCTTTTTACATAAACCCAGATGCTTCCTTTAGGTTCTTCTTCCTCTTGCTGTTTCCAACAGATTTTCCCAGATCACTTCACTGCCACCTTTTAACTTCATATTGTATCCACTTGTTCAGGATCCTCGTAGATTTTACCCATTGGATTCACAACCTTGTCCTGCGTGATTGGCTGGCATTCTGCAGCCTTCAGATTGACCAAGCCTAGAAATCTGATCTTTCAGACGAATTGTCTCTGTGAACCTGCAAAGCTCGCTTTGCCACAGACACACACAGCCTTCCAGCACAGCAGTGCTACTGCGCATCACATTCCCTAAAATGATGGAGACTAGAGAACCCTTAGAAAGCATTGGAACATTATTAAATGTTCCTGGAATTGCAGGAAGGGTGATCCCCAATTTGTGATACCTGTCTTGTCATGACCTTTTATGTGCTAAGAACCCTCTTTGGATAGAAAAGGGAATAAGATTTACAACATTGACCCATGCGATTAGCTGACAGTCTGAAGCCTCCAGCATGACCTAGCTTAGAAGTCTGGCATTTTTTCCTTTACTTAACAGAGCACTCATACCTGTACTTCATGCTCAGTCTCTTCCTTCTCAGTTCCCATCACTGGCCTCAGGGACTCAGAAGAAGAGGTTCCACTGTCCAGATCTAGATCTGCGGGTGGCTACATTTGGTCCTGTCCCTGCCCCTGCCCCTGCCTCCCTTACTCTGACTCCACGTGAGTCCCCAGACTGATCTAGATTATGAAGTCTAACTTGTACATTTTATATGAAGTACTGAAATAGCATGCATTCCACCTTTTAAAAAAATGTTTATATGCATGCGATAAAACAAGTTCCCTCAAGGGAAGCAGAAGGGGTTTATTCTTATCCATTACAGTGAAATCTCATAGTTTCAAAGAGGATCTAATTAAAAAACAAAAACAGTTCTTTTCAGTTAAGGTTACATTCTAACTGAGCTGATTAATGGCGGCTAACAAATGCTTTTTAAATGACTTATCAAAGTGAATTACTATTAATATATTAATATTAAATAGTTTTGTCTGTCTTATACAAAACATGTGTATAACAATTCTGCAATCCATCACAGAGCTAGGTGCACATAAATCCTATCAATTTCACTGGGAATTAACTGCAGTCCTAAACACATTTACTCAGAAGTTAGTCCCATTGAGCTCAAGGAGCTTACACAATATTATGTGTTTTTAGCACTGTGACCTAGGGCTGAAATACTTAGTTTAAAGTATTAATTTTGAGCAATCGTGTTTAGATTGGGCTGCTAGATTGCAGCTAATGGTCACAATCCACTACCATCTGCAAGTTTTAACCGATAGCTGACTCAGTTTCCCAGTTTCCAGTTTTCCATAGTTTACAAAAGAGGAGACTTGATTGTCATTTGAGCATCCTGTTATTTAAAATCTTCAAGGTTGGTCTTGTTTGGATTATGTTCCCATGCTGGTTCAAGAAAATAAGGTTAAAATGTTGGCAAATAATTTATAATTATTATTTATTTGAAAGATTTATACCCTGCCCATTTATTAATCCTTACACTAAGACAGAAAATAATAAATTAGACAATATTAATGTATACATCAACAATAAAACAATAACCAAACTCAGTATAGAATAAAAAAGTGAGACATTTAAAATACTGGAGATTTGTGGAAGAGCTTTGTCCTTGAGCTATAACAACATTGGTTAAGGGGAGGGCATTTCACAAATGTGATGCTGCTACCTACATTTAGGGTCAAACCACACACTTCATTAAAACATGTGCTTGCCTGTAAAGTGGGGATGGAAGGTCTGCATTTTATATCAAAATGAACACAGAGAGCAAAATCTGACTCCTCTCCAGCCCTTACCTTGTTGCATTTGCCTTCTCCCAGCCCAAAAGTGAGCCTTGGATTGGATATGATGTGATGGGATAAGAAAACTTAAAGTAAGACCTGTAGAACATGGTGGGATCTGTCCTTATCTATCTCTGAATTTATTTTTCACTCATATATACCGGTAAGTCTTTTGCATTCAGAAAACTTTGATTAGTTCCTATGGAGCATGCATTCCAGGTAGTCATCAGGTCCACACTACTTCACTTCAACATGCATTAAGAACTCCCAGATCATTTGAATGATACAGTATTATCCATGCACTTTTATAAATTCTTTTTTAAAATGGCTTCAGAATGATTTATTATGTTGCTTATTTTACTTGATTTTTAGAGTGTTTTGATTTTCTTAATCAGTAACTTTTGATTTGTTAGTTGCTCTGAGAATCCTGCAAGGTTGAAGAGTCAGATATAAGCACAATAAATAAATGAACTACCTGCCCAATTAAATAAAATAGATACATTTAAGGCATCTTAAAATATACTATTTCCATGCTTAATCAACCGTGGTATTTATTGTTCATTGTTTTCTGCTGAGGTTCACTGCCCTATTCAGTTTTCATTCTATCTCATCTTTGCCAAATATATTTGGTAAAAAGGAGAATCTCCTTATATATTTTTATTCTGCAGAAGATGCAATGAAGTATTTAAAGGGGGTTCCATCTGCACTTTAGTTTACAAACATCATTTGAACTTGTTTAATGTGGTTATCTTGCAAGTATCAGCAAACTCTGACCCAGCAATAAAAAAATAAAGGAATTGCTTTTTCTTTCTTTAAGTGTATTGTTTTGGGTTGATTGTGCCATTTAATTCTGGTGATCATTCCCCCTCTGGATGTAGCAGGCTTTAAGCCAAGTGAACTTTCAGTAGCAATTCCAATACATGAATGTTAAAATGAGAGTGATGTAAAATATGGATGCTAGTGTTTCTTTTTATATTTTGGAAGAGGAAATGTGATTAAGATATACTAAAAGGAAATCTATACAAATGCGGCAAAATTGTTAAAATATTCAAATATGCCATATTGTAACAAGGAAGCACAGTAATGCACTGAAATCAGCAATAGAACAGCTGTGTTTTAAAGGACAGTACTTTGAATGTCACTTGACAATTTGCTTTCAATTAGAAGTAATTTACAGGAAGATGCCCACAAGCTAATCTTTACAGGATAATTAAGTTCCATTTTCTTTACTTTTAATTAAAAAGCAGAAAAGATTTAGCTGATCCATAAAAAATGTTCTGTTTAAACATTCATCAGACTTCACACTCTTTTTTTTGTTATTTGTTGTAGCAGATGTTATCAAAACTGCAGTCTGCTCTGTTTTAAACTCAGAATACTTGGTAAGTAGGATGCAGAGTTGCAGTAGGCGTGTACAGCTGAGGTATGAGCATTGAACATCTGTATTTTTATATAGTTCCCTGAATATTATTTTCATTACTGTGATGAAAAGTCAAGCGCCATCAATGTGTGCAGAAAAGTATATTTATGACAGATGCCTTGTTTTTATTGTAATTTATTTTCACTTTCCGCAACGTTAATACCATTAACGTATACCATTGCTGTACTTTAGAAAATGTGAAAAACACATTCAAGTTAGAAATTTTCTTAAATACTATTTTAGCTGTCTAAAAGCAAACTTTCATAGTTATCCTATTTTGTATATTTTTATGGTCCGACCCCAATACAGAGGTGCTTAAGGGAGGGAGGATTGACTTTTGTAGCAAAGCGATCTCATAAGCACATGCTGACATTACACATTTTTTTTCAAGGATGTTGTTATGTTACTACAGGCACTATAGCACCACAGTGATCTATGCAGATACTGTTTGTAGGATTCACCTAACCAGCCCCATCAGAGTATACCTGTTGAACTTAATAATATTAAGGCAGTAATGGCTAACTTAAGGTGGTTGATTTCAATGGGTCTACTTTGAGTATGACTCAATCAGATACCACTTAAAGTTTTTAATTGCAGTGTGCTTTGTGATCTTTATGCTACACTCATTGTCACAAAAATGTTATTTTCCGGTCACTGTTACTCCCATTTTGCAGTTATCAAGTCTGTATTCCTGGCTGAAGTGGAATTTGAACATAGTTCTATATGAGGTCAAACTACAACACAGTCTACTGCAATGCATTGGCTCTTTTGAAAGATAAGCAGAATGTACAGGTTGGAAAAGGGATTGTTGTTTGAACTCCCAGTATAACATTTTGAATATGTAGTTCAAAGGCTTTTCCATAACCATGCTGCATTATGAGGCACAGTGATGGCTTCCTACTTTTCTCAGTCTCCCAGGCCCTAAAGACACCTGAGATTTGGTACATAGCCATGCTGCTTGGTATCTGTTGGTGAAGTTGCTTGGTATCTGTTGGTGAAGTTAGCCTACCTTTTCCCCAGAATGGGAATCAAGGTAGCTTACAGATCAAATAGAAACAGCTAAAAACATGGAAGAAACCTGCAGTGTCTTACTCTTGGAAATGAATTTGTTGCTTTGATCAGTTGTAGCACTGTTTGTAGCTTATTGAAGGGCAGGTGTCTCACATCTTCTCCCTGTCATGTCTAGAATGTATGCATTTCTTAAGGTTGTGCTGGTGTAAGCAGGGAAGGCAGCAGCAGCACATTAGGGGAATTTTGTAGGGTGCATGCTTGAATTCACAAAAGTTAGCATTTTCATTATTCTTCCAAAACACTTTCTCAATTTAATTGTTCAGATAATGCAACGTATAGCTCTGAAAATAATGGAATATGTACAGTTTGACAGGGCTTAGAATGTGTTTCAAGGGTTTCAGCGAGTTGGAACCAAATCTTTCCTTCCATGAATAGAAGGGGCAGAGGCAGATTTAGAATACCCTGCAATGCAATTCAGGTTGTTCTGGAAGCTTTCCCAGCACTCCAGAACTTGGGGCTCAGGGGGTTACAGGAGGAATAGGAGCCAATATATGAGAGTTCTCCATTCCTTGAGAAGACCTATGTTCATTAAATTCTGGATCAAACCTCTATGTATTTTCTTCATTTGTCTTAATAAAGGAATGTAAGAATATTCTGTGACTTGAGGGGGAAATAACATTGGTCCTTAATCTATTAATAATTGTATCCTGCTTAGTAACTAGGGATGGCATTTATGGGCTTCACTATATATGGGCTCAATTCAAAGTGCTGTTTTGGACTTTTAAACCCATCATGGCTTGGGACCAGAGTATCTGAATGATACTTAAGGTCCCTCTCATCAAAAGCCCTTCCTTGCCAACTGAGGTACCACCATCCATCCCTTTTGTCCAAGGAGGTCAAGGTGCTGTACTTGATTCTATCTTTTCCCATTGTATCTCCACAACAACCTTGAGAAGTAGGTTAGGCTGAAAGAAGGTAACTGGATCAGGTCACCCAGTGAGCTTCATGAGTGAATGGGTGTTTGAACCTGGTTCTCCCAGGTCCTAATCTGACACTCTAACCACTACACCACACTGGTATGGTGGGTGGCTGACAGGGAAAGGCATTCTCAGTTGTGGAGTGCTTTCCCTAGGGAAAGTTGCCTACTCTGATGCCACTTTGCAATTAAGATTATTTTTTCAGACCTTTCAATTTGATAGGTTTTTATATTCGCTGGGTTTGTTTTTATGCTGCTTCTGGTAATTTTTACTATTTTTAGTATATTTTTGTACATTTTCAATTTTCTGTGTAAGATTCATTTTTTATACTTTACATTTTGTAATTGGCCCAGAACATTTTACCGAAGAGTGGGGTATAAATTCCTCAAGCTAGCAAATATATAAATAAATGTTATCCTCAACAGTTAGTCAGGAGGTGGTGATGAGTCCACAGCTGAGCAGGAAGTTGAATCTAAGTCTTTTCCAGTTTTAGTGAAACAGTGTGGAGCAAGCTCATGAGGCAACTATTATAAACATTGCCATTTTCTTGGCATTGCAGTGATTTTATTTGATTGTATGAAGTGTATCTTTGCAAGATCAGACTTTATTTCAAGGCTTTGGGAATAAATTTTGCTCTCTTGAATGTATAGGTGAGCAATGCCATTTGATATAATAATCCTTAATTAAATGCAATTCCTCCAGCAAATGAATTGCTGGTAATAACTGTATTTAAAAATAACTTTGTATCCTAAATCTACCTTGTGCAGTTTTTCAATTTTGTGTTACAAGATGTCTCAAAGTGTGACTTGTCTGATTGGGGAAGCAGGGAAGTGGGAAGAGGGGGGGCTAATGGAATTCAGACAAGCAATAATTAGTAGGCCAGGAAGTAGGGCAATTTTAAAAATGATTCATGGCAAGTAGGAATGAGACATTTACATTCTAAGAATTAATTATGGGAGTTGTCTAAATTATGAGTGGAAAGCAGAAGTGCAGGGAATAGAATGTGGTTCAGAGACAATTTCATATATTACACTCTGTGCAAGAGATTAGTAAAGATTTTTTGATGCAGATCATTCATTAGAATACACTTTAGAAAGTGGAGTTTACAGATTTCATGCTTGCTCTACACACACACACACACACACACACACACACACGAGCCCATCAACTCAAGCCCGTCACAAAATGGCAGCTTGAGGGTAGAACCAGTCAAAGAATGTCAGTTTGTGGAAGGACCAAGTAATAAAATAGCAATTCACAGGCACAGCCAATCATGATTATGAGTCATGTGCTGGGGTGCCCTTACCTGTAAAAGTACAAATTCTTTTCAGAGTTACTGTAGAACAGGCATTCTAATGTTAAACTCTTAACGTGCAGCAGGAGGACTACAAAAAGCCATGGTCACAAGCCACTAATTTATGTTTCTGTTTTACAGCTGAGGAATGCTAAGGCTCAGATAAGGGATTAACCCAAAGCAAGCCACTGAATCCATGACAGAAAATTATCAATTTTGCTGGGTAGCAAGAAGTCTCAGCAATATACAACTTGAAGAATGAGCTAAAATTGTATGTTTGAAGTGAGTATCCTGTACAGCGATTCACTGAAAATGCTGTGGGTCTTAGGTCAACCCTGCAAAACAGCATCAAGAGAAGTTCATTTTTCATTTGGAAGATAATCATTTCTGCTGTTAGCGATGTTCAGGGATAAGTGCCAATCCTTAAGTAGCCAAAATGGCACCATGCATGCACAAGAGAGAAAGATCAGGGTCTGCAGAAGTACAGATCATATTTAAGGTGCTACAACCCACTTAAGGGGGCAAGAAATCCCCCAAACAACATGGAAAACCAAGGACAAAGAATGGAATGGAGGGCATGCCTGTCTAGCTGGAACCCTGAGCAGGAGTACTCCACACTGGAATGTTTTGTTGCAGGTCTCAGTTATTCCAAGTATAAACACCATCTCTCCCACATACACATCTATCAGATCCACACATGAGGAAACCTAAATGCACTCTTTTATCCTCTGTCACATGCATCTCCAGACAGACATGTGCATACTCTCTCTTACCTTCATGTGCACATTCTCAAAAAAGAAGAAAATGGCTAATCTGTACTCAATATTCTATCTCATACACACATGTTATGACATGCAGACATGGGCTATAGACACACAGAGAGATGCAGGACATCAATTCACACTACTTACTTACTTACTAATTCTATTGTTGCTGCTGTTAGAATAGGATAGTGTAGGTAGGCAGGCAAGTAGTGCTGACCTGAGGGACAGACAAGAAGCAAGTAGGCTTTATTGACTGCCCACCAGGACTGAGCCAATTGAGCCATGCCAGCTGGGTGAGTAAATGGATTGGTGGATGAGCTACCTAACATGAGCACAAATGCTTCTCTTCCTGCTGCTCCCACTCCCACTCCAAAGCCAGGAGAGATTTTGCAGGTGATTAAGCCCCAAACTCCTCCCTCGCATGTTCCAACTAGCCTGTCTCCTCAGCCACATGCAAACAGGTGGCCTTGTGAGTATCCATGGGCCTGGCTTTCCTAATGTCCAGTTGCTCCCTCCTTTGGCTAAACTAGGCAAACGGATGGACTTCTCTTAGTTAGAAAGGAAATAAGCTGTCAGTTGGCAACAGCTGGCACAGACGATTCAGACTGTACAATCTTGGGCAGTAACTCCTGGGACTGGGCTCCCCCCCCCATGATTATTATTATTATTGTTATTGTTATTATATTTTTTTCTATCCTGCGTTTTCACAGACTAGGACTCAAAGTGGCTTACGCAAATTAAAACAACACAGATAAAATACAGAAAGCTAAAAACATATAAATGATAATAGTTTAATTCAACTATAATAGATTTAAAACAATGTGAAAACAAATTATTAATATACAGATAGTAGAAAGAACACAGCACTATTAAAAGGCAGATCTCAGAGCCCAGGCAGGTTCATATGGGACAATATGGTACTTCAGATAGCCTGGACCTAAGCCTTTCAAGTAGCTAAAGTATGTGTGTGCACACATGCCAAAAAGAAGCAGTTGCCACTTCTGTGTAGGCAACACATTTTAAAATGATAGAGATGAGCTTGTAACAGACTTAGCAACATTTGTTGGTTCACCATAACCCAGCCTGCAGTTGACCGTGATTGCTGTTCTATCTGCTCCAGGATTAGAGTGTTGTGTCTATTGTAAGAGCGGAAGTCAGATTGCCTATCTAATCAAATATCATCTATGAAATATGTGCTTGGCATGTCTTGCTGGATTCAGATATTCTGAACAAAACCAAGAACAACAAATTTGGTTACTATCCAGATAAAGTTATTTC
>NC_138133.1:70910614-71133114 GCF_964188305.1 Podarcis bocagei
GGCTGTGACGTCGCATGGGGGTGGTGCATGCATTAGTCACGCACCGTCCCGATGTCACCTTCCCGCCCGCCCGCCCGCCCGCTACATTGTAAGGGGCATGTACACTGGTCACTGTTTTGAAGGGGAGTGAAGAACACACACACAAAAAAAGGTAACTTGTAAATTTAACGTTTATTTCTATGAGGAGGAGTAATTCTGAGGGGTCAAACAAAGAAATAATAAAAAGTGACAAAAAAGTTATTTTTATAATGACGAGTTTTGCAGCTCCCAGTCCCGTCCCCCCCCCCCCGAAACGGGTCCAAGTGGCTCTTTTTGTCTTAAAGGTTGCAGACCCCTGACCTAGAGCTTGGGGTAGTGGTGGTACATGGGCCTGGTTTTCATGTCTCAAGGAGACAACCCATATTTTGTTTTTCAATAAACCACCTGGCAAGAATGCAGAATAGGGTGGAGTAATTTCTGTCCTGATGTCTTCTTTATTTGGTTGCCATTAAGACAAATGTATGATGTTGCTGCGTATGCATAAACTCTAGGGTGCTGGGAATTGTAGCTCTGTGAGAGATAAATTACAGTTCCCAGGATTCTTTGGGGTTGTGTGTTTTAAATGTATGCTGTGTACTCATAGCTCATTTACTTTTAACCTGTTGTGTACTGTTTTCTATATTATTGTGAATATAACATTAATGCTCATTGTGATCTTCCTAAGAGATAGAAGAATCCAAAGAGGGCAGTCTATATGCTTGATCTCTTTTAGATAGTGCAGTTTATTATAAATGTGTGTAAGTGCAATCTTAGTCTGTGCTATTTAACCTCTTTCCTTGAACTGTATAGCTTAGCATAGTACTGGTAAGAAAATTGCCCCTGAGCTAGAACCGGAAGTTCAGCGAAAATCTGTGCTACCATTATGTTTTATTGTCACTGTAGAAGCCAGGATGGTGGAGGCTGTGTAAAGTTTAGGGACAGTTTTTGATTGGGGAGTAGGATCAAGGGTGTTGCCTAGAAAGCCCGCCCTATTTTTAAAGCAACTACAAATACATTTTGGAAAATGTAACTATAACACATTGCCGCACACACACAAATGTACGCATATATTTAAATAATATGGACCACATCTATTTTGGGAAGTGGAAAGACTTAACCCTACAACTTGATAAAAGGTGTATAAATGTTAAAATTGACACAAGTTCTTTAAACATCTGCTTTTTAAATATGTAAATGATTTTAATCCTTCAATTAAAAACAGTGTTCTCATGTCCTTCCTGTTTGCCTGAATATTAGAAAAATGAGTTTTATATTTCAGCATGAATCTAAACTTAAATATTACTGCCTATTGTTGAAAATACAACCAATAGTACTTTAAGGCATAATTAAAAATTAATTAATGCCACTTGCATTGCAAACCCCACATTAAACACACATTTTCTAGACATTCAAGGACATTAAGCATGCTATATTCCAAATATGAAGACGGGAGGTGGGTGGTGGGTGAAAAGGAAGATGGTTTAATGGAACATTTGTCTTTTAGTATATATACCTGAATGATTACGTAAGTATTGCAAATCCATTTGTTACAGTTAAGTGATATTAAACCTTTATATTTAGTATTGTTGTAAAAGTTAGTCTGCCATGCTGAAAGGTTACATAATCTATTAAAAATAAAATTCATCCCTATTGTTGGTAGGATTTTTTTAATGGTTGTGAGAATTCCTTCCTTCTTCTGTCAGGATCAATTACTCTGCTTCTAATAAAAATCTGAAAGAAGGGTCAGGTTAGTGATCTGTGCGCACTGTGGATAATTTGTGATATTACTGCCTAAACTGAGCCAAGAGTTCCATATTTCTGGCAAGAAAGTAAAATGTATCCTTCATCTTAAGTGCCCTATATTGTGTGTAGATGGTGAGGTACAGTCAACTGTTACTGGTTAAAAACACTAAGAATATCAGTGTTTTAAAGATATTTGGGATGTGTTCATATATTTTTGTATGAAAATTTATTTTCAAGTGTTAGTTATTGAAATTCTGCGGGGGGTGGGGCAATACCCAACACAATTAATTTGCACAGCATACCATTATTCTTTGTAAAATTAAAGAATTAAAAAGCAGTGGATCACATTCAGCTAAAGAGAAGGAAATAGAAAATAAGCAAAAGGGAGAAGATGCAAATTAAGGCAGTGAAAATAGTTGCACATTTACGTTCTTGGTTACACTGTTAGGGAATTATTGTGAGAAGATCAGAGAAACAATGTATAATAGCCTGTTTGTTTTGGTAACTAGAGTGCTATTCCAATGTCCATGTACTTCTGGAACAACCAGCAGGCTGCTATAACAGAGGCAGATTTAGGGCAGTAAGAGCAGTTCCCCTGCACACGAGGGCTAGGTGTGGGGGCATCAAATTTTGGCCTCACAAAGGGCACCATATTACCAAGGTGCACCCCAGACTACAACTATAATGATCTGAGCTAAATAAAGCCTGTATATAGCCTAGGAGCAGAATCTATAACCTATGGTCTTGGAACTACATGTCCTTTACTGTGCAGAATCATGTTTACTTACATAATAAAGAATTATATTTTTGTTTTGCTTTTACCCGAGGGTACAAAGCATTTAACTTTATTGAATGCTAAGTGTCCAAAACTTTCCAAAAGCAAGGGTTGGAAGTTACTGGAGAAAGGGCTTTTTGTTTTTGTTTTACTTCTGGGATGCTGTTTGGTTGGTACTGAATCATTTCTCCTCTCTTAGAAATTGAGGTGGGAGAAATCTGACCCTCCCCTGTAGCACCCTCATTTTTGGAGGTGAAATTAATTAAACTTATTCGGAGGAAGAAATATGACATCGCCTAAATAAGATAGTGATTTGGCTTTGAAACTGATTCCGCAATGTACAACATCAAAAAACCCATGGAAATCATCCCTACTAAAGCTCAATTTGTTGGAATGGGGTGGGGGGTGGGGAGTAGGTTGTCTACTTAAGTAATGTAGCTTTATAAGTTAACAACAGCTTTATTTCCTCCTTTCCTTGTGTATGTGTGTGTCTGTGAACTTTGCCAGCCAGCAAGATCAAACATTCTTAAGAGTGTGTGTGTGTGTGTGTGTGTGTGTGTGTGTGTGTGGCTTCCTGCCTGCCTGCCTGGCTGGCAGTCACCATATACCTTCTCCCATACAGATGCTTTATTCATAAATCATCATAATACATCTCAAGTACAGCATTAGAAATTTACTCTATGTAAATGTATTTCTGGGGCCGGGAAATGGTGGCTGGCAGCAGGGCTTTTGCTCTTGCATGTTGGAGAAGTATACCACACACACAAGCTGCAGGAATAGGAGGCTGCTCACCCTGCTTCCCAACTAAGGTAAACAACTTCCCTTGAACTACCTGAATCAGCTGGATTATTTGCAGCACCAGCCTCCAAAATACAAAATGCTACCCTCCTCTCTCCAATTGTGCACCCTGTGAAGACATTTACAACAACCCTTAGTTGGTAGTCACAAATATTCATAAGATTAAAACTGAAGACATTGCAGAGTTCATGTTCAGGTAGAACTGGAGGAACATACAAGAGGAGTACAAGATCATTCATCCGTATGGGCTCAATAGATGATCCTTGCGAGATACAGGATAGCTTTACTTGGATCCTAGTACCTGTAATTACTTGCAAATGAGAATATGTGACTAGCAACTAAGCCCACAGTAATGAATACGGTAGATGACATTGTGTCATTTACCATTCTTAAGCTGAGAAGTTCTGTCTTTTAAATAAAGGAATCCATTTTTGGCCACTAAATCGATTTTTAGCAAACCTGGAATAACTGCACTTTGCTTCTGTGTGTTTCATCTTTGTGCTAATTGTATGCAGTATCTTTCATTTATTTTTTGTGATGGTCCTTTGTTAAAAACAACAACAACCAACCAACCAACCAACCAATCAAGTTTATTTTCTTTGTGGGTTGACATATATACCATCATGTTACCACTGTATAATGCTTTCATTGACAGGCACTCTGTTAACAAGAAAGACTTTAAATACATTTAGAATATTTGTATGATTCAGAGATGATATTCAAGGTGAGGACAAAAACGCTAGAAGTGATTGTTAATTACTGAACCATGATAGGCAAGCTACATACTGGATTAAAAAGGTGATAGCTGCTGGTCTTCCTGAAAGAATGTTTCTATTTTGGTGGCTACAGTATCTTGAGTGGCTGGGATCCTCTCTGGCAGCCCTGGCACATTCCTGTTTGAATATCAGGATAAGCCAGATGATCTTAGAATTGCTGAACTATATGCTCTCTCTACTTGGATATACTGCAGTAGCTATGCAGTACTGTACAGTACTTGGACTAGTTATCTTTTCAAAGTTCAGTGTCTGTTAGCATTTTGTTAACATCTAGATTTTGCTTCTTTAAAATGTTAAATAATTTTACAATAATTTTACAATAATTATAATAAAAATATTTATATACCTCTATGTTACATAAATATCAGAGTGATTTACAAAAACAGTATTCATAAACAAACTTAATTTAACATCAGAGATAACCAACTATTACTGATATGTTTTCTTAATTGTCTGCATAAGGTTTCTGCAGGCATTTAAAAATTAAAACAGAAGGCACCTGCTGAATCTCTGCTGGCAGAACTTTCTACAGGACTGGGCTGGTTGGTTTCTTGTTGCTATCATATGAGCCTCACCAACTTGGGGGATAACCAGCAATGCTCCTACAGCTGATCACAGTGATCAAGCTGGGAGATAAATGTTCTTCCAGTCCTCAGGATACCCTTGGATCTAAGTTATTGTGGGCTTTGTCAATTAATACAATTACCTTGACCCTGGCTTGGTAATAGATGGGCAGCCAGTGCAGATGTTTTAAAACTGGTGTCACATGTTGAACAGTATGTACCCACATCAGTAGACCAGCCACTGCATTCTGCATCACCTGGAGCTTCTGACCAGGGCCAAGGGCAGCCCCATATACAGTATGAAATCTGGCCTTTAGGTTACCAATTCGTGGTCTACAGCTGTCAGAATATACCTAGAACAGCTGTAGCTGGCAAACTAGATCAAGCGAGTCAAAAGCACTCCTTGCCACAGAGGACACTTGACGGAGAGAGATAGATGTATCTAGGAGTTATTCCAAGCTGTATATCTTCTTCAGAGGGAGTATGACCCTGTCCAAAACAGGTAGCTTCCCAGTTTCCCAGGCATAGGAATCACCCACCCAAATAACCTCCATCTTCTCAGGATTCAGGCACAGTTTACTGGCCCTCATCCAATCCACTACTTCATTCAGACACCATTCCAGAGCTTTCACAGCCTCTTTTGATTCACTTGCTATGGATAAATAGACCTGTGTGTCATCAGTGTACTGATGACATCTTGCCACAAAACTAATAACCTCTCCAACCATTTCATATAGATGTAAAGTAGCACTTGAGAGAGGATAGTACTTTGCTGAGTTCCATAGCACAAGCGTTGGGGGATCAAGAAGCAGTCACCCAGTGCTGCTCTCTGAGCATGACTCTGAAGGTAAGAATGGAACATCTGTAATACAGTGCCTCCAATACCCATCCCACTGAGCCAGTCCAAGAGAATACCATTGTTAATAGTATCAAAAGCTACTGAGATCAAGCAGAACCTGCAGGGTCACACACACCCTGTATCACGATAAAATTCATGTATCAGGGCAATCAACCCCTGATTTGAACCTAGATTGTAGTGGATCTAGTTAATAAGTTTTATCCAGGAATACTTGCATTTGCACCACAATCACCCTCTCCACCGTTGATGCCAGTAAAGGGGTGTTGACAACTAGTCACTAGCTGTTACATGCCATCGGGTATTGGGTGGGCTTTTTAAAAGTTTGCACACGGTCTCCATTTTATGGGCAGCAGGCAACCACCCATGCCAATATATGTTTACCACACCACTCAGTGGATTTGTAACTGGCTGACTGACCGAACCCAAAGGGTGCTCATCAATGGTTCCTCTTCATCCTGGAGAAGAGTGACTAGTGGGGTGCCACAGGGTTCTGTCTTGGGCCCGGTCTTATTTAACATCTTTATCAACGACTTGGATGATGGACTCAAGGGCATCCTGATCAAATTTGCAGATGACACCAAACTGGGAGGGGTGGCTAACACCCCAGAGGACAGGATCACACTTCAAAACGACCTTGACAGATTAGAGAACTGGGCAAAAACAAACAAAATGAATTTTAACAGGGAGAAATGTAAAGTATTGCACTTGGGCAAAAAAAATGAGAGGCACAAATACAAGATGGGTGACACCTGGCTTGAGAGCAGTACATGTGAAAAGGATCTAGGAGTCTTGGTTGACCACAAACTTGACATGAGCCAACAGTGTGACGCGGCAGCTAAAAAAGCCAATGCAATTCTGGGCTGCATCAATAGGAGTATAGCATCTAGATCAAGGGAAGTAATAGTGCCACTGTATTCTGCTCTGGTCAGACCACACCTGGAGTACTGTGTCCAGTTCTGGGCACCACAATTCAAGAAGGACACTGACAAACTGGAACGTGTCCAGAGGAGGGCAACCAAAATGGTCAAAGGCCTGGAAACGATGCCTTATGAGGAACGGCTAAGGGAGCTGGGCATGTTTAGCCTGGAGAAGAGGAGGTTAAGGGGTGATATGATAGCCATGTTCAAATATATAAAAGGATGTCACATAGAGGAGGGAGAAAGGTTGTTTTCTGCTGCTCCAGAGAAGCGGACACGGAGCAATGGATCCAAACTACAAGAAAGAAGATTCCACCTAAACATTAGGAAGAACTTCCTGACAGTAAGAGCTGTTCGACAGTGGAATTTGCTGCCAAGGAGTGTGGTGGAGTCTCCTACTTTGGAGGTCTTTAAGCAGAGGCTTAACAACCATATGTCAGGAGTGCTCTGATGGTGTTTCCTGCTTGGCAGGGGGTTGGACTCGATGGCCCTTGTGGTCTCTTCCAACTCTATGATTCTATGATTCTATGATTCTATGACCCATTCAGTCACACCACGTTGACCAGCTTTAATAAGCCAGGGATGGACAAGGATTCAATGAGTAGGTGGTTGGGTGCATTACTGCTAGAATCTTGAATATACATCAGGACTGTAGTCCACTATGCTCCTTTTCAGGTCAAAACAAAAACATTGATAGTTCAGATGGTGTGATGTAGTAGATTTGTAGGACAATCCTAATTAGAATGTTGAGGAGTGATTGTGCTTATAATGTAATAGAATGCACAGTTCAGAGTTGAAATGTTGATTACCTTGTCTGCCTTTACATACTCATGTCACTTGTGGTCTGTCTAGAACAGATGAAACCATCTCGATATCCCTCCATGGCTATCTCCCTTCACAGATTATGCCTAAAACTGGCTTATTACTGCCCCATCCCACTGTTCACATCTACCATCCATGTTCCCAATGGGTACAAGCTATATCGACATCTGATATTACCCCCTTTGGACTATAAATCAGTGGCACACAAGAGTGTAATTTCAACATCCTGTGCTTGTGGGATATGGCTGTGCTGCTGTGCTGCTCGTCAGCTGTAATTTCTCTCTAAAAGGTTGCTTCTTAATATATGTGTTGGATAATGCCAGTGTAGCTGTCCTATTGTGAATGAAAAAGCCTTTAGGGTTCCAGTTGCTGAGTCATTGCCAGATTAGTTCTGTGCAATAGACGAGCATGGTAATATAGTGGTTGTTGCAAATGTTGTCTTTTATCCTAAGCACTTATTTGTTTGGCTATAAGCCATAACAACAATACTAAAATATCAACACAAAATGCTCCGATCTGCCTGTAGATTATCCAGTTGCTTGAGCCACTGAAGGGTAGGCACTGTATGAACCCAAAACACCACATCCAAAATGTGCTGGCTGCACAACAAAACCTTAAGGCAAATGCAGTAATTTGTATTTTCTAAACCAAGTAATAATGAAATACAAGAGTGTGCAGAGTTCTTATCACAGACACGCCCATCCCTGAATCATGGAATTGTAGAGTTGGAAGTTGCTCTGAGGTCAGCTAGTCCAACCCCCTGCAATGCTGGAATCTCAACACATGGTTCCCCATACATTTTGAAACCATATAGCTGCTATCCACAGAAAATACAAAACCATTTTTTCTTTGGAAGGGAGAGGTAAGGAGGATGGAAGAGCCAGCCATATTAGTTGATATAGGATCACCAGGCTTCAAAAATAACACTATCTATACTATTTCTAGTGTAAGTTTGTGTTGGCATATTGGTGTAGTAAGGTAGCAGCACTGTGGGATAGCTTTCCAGGGTGGTAGCTTTTGAGGCTGATTGCACAAGAAGCTGTCAGTCAGCCCCAAACCTGAGTAGTATAGCATGGAAGGTGAACTATGCTTCTCACCTGTGTGTGGTATCAGGGACAGTTCCCCAAAACTACTATTTTTCTGTATACTTTAAGTACACCCTCACATACCCAGAAGACAGTACCCTGTCTGTGTGCCTTGCTGGGTATCCAATAAGGTCCAGCAAATGTGCAATTAAAGAGAATATCAAAGAAAGTGTTATTAACAAGCAACCTAATGCTTTCCAGGGATGATGTGACTCTTTGCATGAATTCCTTCATCTGTGCTCCAGCTCATGGAAAGCCACCGGTAGCATGGCTGCATATAAACTTGCTCTGATATTTGAAAATCACTAAAGGTCCATATTCCCTTTTGGATGGCCTAGGAAGACACTAGTTTAAGTTCTACTTTTAAGTTTTCTGCTAGGTACTACTTCACCATGAAGAAAGACCAAAAGAAAATCCTTTTTCATTTGTGTTTCCTATTTTTTTTTTGGCGTAAAGTATGAGGGCTGTATTAAGCTTTTCTGGTTTCTGAAAGATATATTTTTCAATGTAAACAACACATGCATTTCCTAACACCTATATTAGCACCACTTTAGTTTTTTTATTGCATTTCAAAGGGTTTGGATGGACATTAATCCTTAAACCTTTCTCAAGTTCCTGTCTTCTTTCTGGCTAGAATTGAAACAGATGCTTGACATGCTTGGTAATTCTCCAACTAGGATCAGAGTTTTTGTTATTCCTTGGAAGTTTCAATAACTCTCTTCAAAGATCCACTGTCATCCTTGTAGTCTTCCTCCAGCCCACTCTGAATACTCAGTCAATCAGCAGCTATGAACCTGAGTGGTGTTTACATCAGTTTCCTCCTGCCTCTACTTCTAGCTCATGTCTCCCACAGCTAATGTGGTTGGTGGGGCAATGCTCCTCTATGTCACCATCCAGAAAGTGGTATTTTCTTCCTTCTCCTTGCCTTACTGTTTTCAAAAGATGCAAGCAAAAGTAACTAGATGCCTAAGAACACTCAAATCCGTTTTGAGAGGCTTTCAGATGGTATATGCGTACATCTAATGAAAAGAGCTACCGTATATGGAGCATACTGAAGTTAGCCATTGTTTAAAACCCTTTTCACTGCAGCCAGTTATATGATTTCTGTCAGTCCAAATTGGTGACCTTTCCTCAGGCTCCAATTTGTGATGAGAAATCCCCTGAATATTAGCTCTTAATTTGTAATATTTATTTACCTGGAAACATGTACACATGTTCCCATAGGCACACATTTGTTTTGGTAAACATTTGTGTGCATACAGGAACCAGGAGTCTCTTAGAAGCCAGAGAAAGGTGAGTAGGAGCTCTGTCCTTGTTGCCTGATCCAGACTTTTGAAACTTTGGGCTCATAAACAGCAAAGCAAACACATCTATGAAGGCTGTTTTGGGGTTTTGTTTTTTTACCGGGATTGGGAGTTGGGGATAAGTATCCAGTGAAGTCAAAACTATCTTGAATTGCACCCTAAAAATCCACATTGCATGCCAGCAGAAGCTGGAAGAACATCTGAGTGTATGGTTTGGCAACAGAATAGCTATTTACTAGTTTTTCCACCAAAGTCTGGATTCTGATGATGAGAGTAAATCCTTTCTCGAGTGTTCCTTTGCTGGGACATCAAGCGGGAACATGCACAGATACTTTAAAGGAAATATTCGAACAATCTTGTCCTAAATAATTACACAGCAATTAAGTATTATGCTAGTGACATTATTACAATTTCTTGTGCTATTTTTACTGATAGTAATCTGTAAATATTGATGCTCAGTTTAATTTAACAAAGAAATCATACATTATGTAAGAGAAAATACTAAACTTGCATTTAATGGCTCGTGTGCCACTAATGATAAAAGAGTAAGAGGGGTAGGAATGGAATATTTGTAAAGGAGAAAAAAAAGACAATAAAGATGACTTTCAGGAGTGTATGCAGACCTTCCAGATATTACTATCGCATTTCTTATGTCTTCAGATTCGTATCCCTTGTATCTCTTGTAGTATAACTCTGTTCCCCAACCAACATCCTTCCGTTTTCCATATATCCTTGCAGTAGTACCCACATGTTATTATAATGCATGGTGACATTTTGTAATATCGCGGTCTATAGAGTTTTACGCTCATTTTTTTTAATAGCAATGTCACTTCTATAAAAATGTCCATCTTGGAAATCTAATTATTTTCAAAAGAATTTCTATTACTGTATGGGACAATCATGTTATATTGCCTGTGACAAGCAGGGCTGCAAGCCATTTTTTATGTTTCGTCTGTATTACTAACAATGGCTGACCATTATTATTACTACTATAATATATTATTATAATATTTTACACTTTAATTTTAACTCCCTTCTATCCTATTAAGAGCAGTCTTAAAAAATGTCAGTGTTTTAACAGCTCTCCAGGATGGTGTTGGCTTTCTTACACACTTACAATGGGTAATGTTTCAGTCAATTGCTAATTTGCCTCCTAGATGGTTTTCCATAGGGTTTCTTTTTCCATTTGCAAAATTGTGAACCTCTTTTTATTCTGCACACTGCTTTGAGGTACTAACATATTGTGCACTTGTCAAGCTCATTTTATCCTCTGAAATGCAGACACACAACCCTTGTGCACATAGGTGGCACTCTATAAATTTACTGCAAAAACTTGTCTTATACAAAATCTGTCTATTTCTCCATCTTTCCCAGTATTATCTGTTCTGACTGACAATGGCTCTTTAGGGTCTCAGACGGGAGTATTTTGGGTCACCTACTACCTGATCCTCTTAGGATATTAAGGATTGAACCTTGGACCACGAAGCATATTGAGCTATGGCTTCCTCATACAAGTACAGTAGATATGTCTACACAAAGGAAAAGTATAGATAGAATGGAGTCATTGAAATGATTCTGGGTGGAGCACCTCCACCTGTGGATTGAGTTTCAGAAAACCAGAACGGAGTGCAGCAGTGGGGTGCAACACAAAAACATTGTTGGTACATGTTCTCTGCTAAGATACACAGAATTCCAGTAGCAGTTCTGTTTGTTGCTTTACACTCTTGGACTATAATTGTAAAATAAGTGTGTACGTATAAACAGTTGTTAAAATGATTGCAACACAGGATGGAGAGAAATTCTTTGCCAAGAATACATCTAGAATAAAATAAATAAATCTGAATAAAGGAAGCACATCAGCACTAAGGAATTCGAAAAAATTTCGAGTGTAGAACAACAAAAAGATTGAAAAGCTTCTGTAATTGACTATTGAGGACAGATGAGATAGTCACTGAAGTGTGCAATTTGATAAATTAGCTATTAAAGGGAATACAATAAGTTGTCTGTAAATATATGAGGAATATAAACAGGCAGGATAGGAAAGTTATTTGATGTGATACAAAGCAAAACTGAGCAAAAACATTATAGTGAACTTCCAATACAATTTTTTGTGTGATGCCTACCAGATTAAGTAAACAGATTTGTAAAGATGTTTTTGACTCCTGAGTCCTATAAATAGTAAACAAAATATGACTTTGTGTGTACAATAAAAAGGGCATTGCTACTTATAGTGGAAACTATTCCCTACTGCATCTGGAACACAGGGTGGCTGAAGTGGTTTCAGTCTCTAGAACTTGCTTCATTGAGTGAGGTGTGTGTGTACGGATAATATATTTGACCCAACCCTTTTCTCCCTCCCTCTTCTAATATTTTTCATGGGTCCCCATATGTAAATATATACTAGCAAAGTGCCTGTCACTACATACTTAGTTACGTTAATAGCATTGATTTCCAGCCCCTTAATAATTTTAGTTGCTCTTTTCTGCACCTTTTCCAGCTCAACAGTATCCTTTTTTAGGGTCAAACTGCAATGTGTTATCTACAGAGCAGTGCCTTTATGTGGAAGGCACTTAAAGGGTA
The DNA here is from genome assembly GCF_964188305.1 of Podarcis bocagei. Taxonomy (NCBI): domain Eukaryota; kingdom Metazoa; phylum Chordata; class Lepidosauria; order Squamata; family Lacertidae; genus Podarcis; species Podarcis bocagei. The sequence goes on from NC_138133.1 coordinate 70,922,855, forward strand.
CAGCTACCTAGCTAATGTAATATTTAGTTTGACTCTCACCTGCAGCAGGCAGAACTGTACATAGTATTCCAGGTATGATTGCACCATAGGTAGGCACAACAACACTAGCAGTTTTATTTTTTATCCCTTTCCTAATGATCCCTAGCATACTTTTTTCATATACTTGATCAACATCTTCGTAGTGGAGCTGTCCATCATGATTTTGAGATCTCTTTCCTGACTTGTCACTGTGAGTTCAGACTTTATCTAAGGTTTTTGTTTTTGCCCAAATGTCTATAATGCAGTGCATTTGCCATTTTATTTCCTGTTCACCTATTTATATCCCATCTTTTGAAGCTCTTTGTAATCTCTTTTTGTTTTGTTTTTTCTACCATGAATAATTTGAGGTAAGTAGCAAACCTGGCCACTTCACAGCTTATCCCTAACTTCAGACCATTTATGGACACGTTAAAAAGCATCATTCCCAGTGCAATATTATAATATACAGTGTCAATAGTAAGTTATATTTGTCTGACTAGTAGACTTCAAAAGTCAAATTATTTACATTGCAGACAGCTATATACCTCTTTTGTTGGATCTATGTAATCACTTGTCTTAATCTTTTTCTATAAAAAACGACAGGCTTGTTTTGGTCGCTGATTTGTTTGTGTCTTCGAGGGGTTAATCACAGTGACTGATGCAAATTGAGAGCAAAGAGAAGAGCCCATGGTTAATTGGAGCTTTTATGATAGGAAAATTTCATCTCAGGTTAGATTGCCATGTAAACAATAACATGATCTTAAGTATGCATGGAGTCAAGAATTCAGTGCAAATGTATGATGAGCAAAATATGTATGGATAAATTACTCAGAATGTAACTAGGTGTTGTTGGTATAGCATATTTTAAGTTGCTGTGCAACATGTTTGTAAACAAACCTTGTTATCTAAGTGTGAAGACTGTGTTTAAAGGCTTTGAAAGCAATTCTGCAAGGGGGCCAGGAAGGCAGGAGTGGCAGTGCTTTACTAATCTGCCCATCAAGACAGAAGGGTGGTATTCCCCCCTCTTTTTTTTTAACTGCACCAGTTCCAAAGTGGTATTGCAGAGGGGCTCAGATTTGACATTTTCCTGTGAAGGGCAAGCTCCCTCCATGTCCTACCCCAATCAGCTTTCATTTTCTTTGATCTTGAATGTGCTTTGTTGCACGTATGCTGGCCAGTAAATTCTCTTGAGCAACAGCATTAGGGGCTTCAAAGTTTTTATATGCATCCTATTTTTATTTCCTGTAACAGGTTGGAATGGGAGATGACTACATAATACTACAGTGGTGCCCCGCAAGACGAATGCCTCGCAAGACGAAAAACTCGCTAGATGAAAGGGTTTTTGGGTTTTGCGTTGCTTCGCTAGACAAATTACCCTATGGGCTTGCTTCGCAAGACGAAAACGTCTTGCGCTTTTTTTTAAAGCCGCTTGAAGAGGCGCAGTTGCGACGGACCGTGCTTCGCAAGACAAAAAACATCGCAAGACGAAAAGACTCGCGGAACGAATTCTTTTCATCTTGCGAGGCACCACTGTAGTTCATAATACTAGTACTTATAATGTATATTGCTTGTTGATAAATGGATCATTTTTTTACTTTTCCCCTGACCATGTATCAATTGGAAGCCTCTTAAAAAATTTACTTTTCTAAAATAGCCAAAGGGAATAGGTAAAAGTTAACAAACAATATTTCTTAACATGGATTAGCTTCCTTTCACGATTTTTTAAACAGATGATAGATACTTCCCACTTTTTCAAGTAAATGCTGACTATCCCTTTTCTACTTAGTTCGTCTTACCTCTCCATTTCTTTGGGACTTCCATTTTATTCACAACATTTTTATAATCACTCTTGTAGTGCTTTTCTTTTACATTATAGTATTCTCTTCTCATATCCATTTTGTGCTTCATCCTTCCCTTCTTGTGCATCTTAAGGTTCTTAATCATCCATGTCCTTCCCTGCCCCCACAATTCTCACCAGTTAATTTCTCCCACCAAAACTGAACTCCATCTCTCATCAGGCTCCAGCAATAACAGGGACTGGTGGGGCTTTGACGAGTGGCTTACAGAGGTTGGGGGGGGGGTCGAAGGCTGGCCCAGGACATGAGGCCCATGATTTAAGGAGTTTGGTGCCACCCGTGGGGCAGGAGTTTGGGGTGGGTGGGTAGGGGAAGGGTCTGAGCAGTCAGAAATGGAGGTGGGGGTGCAGGATATATCAGAAGCGGAGGAAATGGCTGTTCAGGCAAGGGGCGGGGCATTCAAACCCCCACATTCCCTTGCCCCTCTGTCTCCTAGAACCATAGATTTGAAGAGGGAAGTGCAGGAGAAGCCTCAGGTTGTGCATGCGCACTTCATCAAATGAAGGTACATAAGTCTGGAGGATGGAGGCATGGTTCCAATGTTGCTTCAGCTGCTCCGCCAGGCATGAACTTGGAAAAGTTAATGCCAGCTTAAGTTGACGCTAGAAGTAAGTGTTTGTGTGTGTATCTGGTGCAGCTTAGGAACTGCTGTGTGTACTTTTGTCAATAAAGAATTAACTATTGGCTGTTTACCTTTCTAAGCAGGGGGTATGTAGGACAGGCAGCATGGCCAATAGTCAATAATTACGAAGGTTGTAGTCCGGCAACATCTGGAGGGCCACATATTAGCCACCCCTGCTCCAGCATACAATTAACTTCTCTCTGTGTCTGGGTCAGAGATAGGAAACAAAGTGCCCTGCAGTTGTTGCTGGACTACAACTTCCAGCCTGCATGGCCAGTGGACAACAATGATGGAAGCTGTAGTCCAGACATATCTGCAGTGTGCCATGTTTGCTTTCCTTGGTCTGGCTCTGCTCTATTGGGTCACGTTTCTTGGAAGAAAAACAAACAAGCCAGCATGCAAAATGTTTTCCCTGCAAATATATTACCTGCAAAGTCTGTTTTTGTACACCAATATGAATATTTTTACAAATCATAAATAGAATAAGAGATTTCTAAGTGCCCCAATGAAGAACACATCCTGACACCTGTATTTCAGAACAATTCTTACATACTGTTTCTTTTCATTACAATAGCTTTCTGTGAGTGAACCTAGCTTCATCTGGCATAGGCTCTAGGGGGAAAAACAGCAGCAGATAGAAGTTTATTTGAGATCTTTTAGTATTATTCAAAAGAGACAAGTGGAAGAGATATTATTGAAAGTAAAGTTCTAAACTACTCAAACATCTAAAGGCTTTTGAAAACTTTATACACAACCCCAGTTAATTCTGTCATGTACCAAAGTGCCAAAAGATTGAGCAAGGATGAATGTTAATCCACTTTTATAAAATCAAAGGGTTCATATATTATTTTTTACTGTAAAGAAATAATTTGAATAAAAATTGACCCTTTCTTCAATAGTCTGTGGGTCAAATGGAACCCACCATTAAAATTCTCTAATATCTTTCTTGTATTAGCATTTCAAAACTCAATTTAAATATTCACAGAGCTCTTTTTTTAATAAACTTAACAAAATTCAGGTAATTTCCTTCAACTTTCTTGATTGAACGAAGGTAGAGATATAAAAAAGATGTACAGCTATGAGCAAAACCTGAAATCAATTATATATAAAAATAACATAACACATGGAATGAAATTAATCAAAAGGAAAAAAAATTCTACTATATGATTCTCTGGTCTGGTACCTGCAGGCAAGGAACGTAAATGAAAAAAATCAACATTCTTCTCTCAGATAAGGAAAAAATTAATAAAAATGTTTCTTTCCTACAGATCCCCTGATGCAACTTATGTTAAAAGTGAGTGGCTGCAGGAAGAACTTGTTCATTTTAAATAGCTCCCATTTTCCTTGGCCAGAAAAAAATAGCTTTTGCCTTGCTGTTAAGCTCAATTACATCAGGTTTGTGTGGATTTGCTGTGTCCAGGAACACCTCTGTATCCTCCCCATCCTTGTTAACTGCTGTCAGGCAAACTCAGAAAGGACTTGAGAAAATGATTTACAGTTTTTTCATAATAAGTAGCAAAGAAATAGTTTTAACCTTGAACCTGTTTAAAAGTTGGAGTTCCATCCTGCTTGTGATTGGGAGTATCACAGGGTTTCCCTGACCAAACCTCTATTAGCTCTTTAAATTCAAATAGTGGACAGCAAGAACCCTGGTTAGGTCCCAGATACTACCAAATGCCAAAACTGCAGTTATGTTAGGTTCATGGTCAATTGGTAAAAACGAGCCCGTGCTGAGCCTCAACACTGGAAAGGTCTGTTCTGAATAACATGGGCTTGAGATGTGTGTCAGCATTACAAAATAATCATAATCATAATCATTGGAATCCCTTCTTTTTAGGACTTACTTTGTGACTACTTTGTTCAGAGAGAGAAGAGGATTCAGCTTCCAGCATTCACTTCAGAATGGGTGTATATATATAAGCTTAGATAGAGCATAAGATATTGTTCTAGTCACTTGGCATTTGGGTAGACCTGAAAGTTGATAGGACTTGGAATTTGATTTATCAGTTTGCCTCTGGAGACTGAGATGAAATACACTTTTTTGACCTCATCCTGTATGCTTCAAAGAGCTCTTCCAGAGGTGTACATTTCTAGGAATGCTTGTGATTCTAATAATGGGATCTCAGAATAACTGACAGGAATCCCCAAAGTAGAGGGCAAATGTCACTCTAAGTGCACTATATAAGGTTACAACTTGTCACTATATAGTAAATTTAGTTTCATTAAAATATACCATATTCCTTTCTAGAATATAAAATAATAATGTGCAAGCTCAGTTTCAGTGTTTTTTTGTTTCCATGCCTTGGCATTGACGTAATACAGTGATGGGGTAGACCAGTTATGGGTAAATGTGTATTATCCATACTGCCATGTGGGTGAGCAGGTTGGTAGTTAATTTTATTAAAATATACAGATATATGCTTGTTATGTAGTAGCAAATAACAATGAAAAAGGAGCCTTCAAATAGAATAGATTCCGTTGGTTCAGATACAAGAGGGGTATTCCATTATATCATTATATCATTCTCCACCTCCTTTTGAGGAATGTGTTGTATTTCTTCTTTCAAGTCTTGCCTGTCTGCTTTCCTGAAATGTTTTTGTGTGTATAAGTTGAAGGCTCTGATTATCATTGTTTTTAGAAACTAAAGTCATGATTGACAAAATTATTTACCTTTAGCTCTGTCTTCAAAAGTATTCCGAGATTCTCATTTCAAGTACCCTATCTACTTATCAAATATAAAATAAGACCATTGATACTAGCAATACTTAGCTGGTTATTAAATACAGAGGTAGTATAGTACTATAAAACAAGGGACACAGGTGGCGCTGTGGGTTAAACCACAGAGCCTAGGACTTGCCGATCAGAAGGTCGGCGGATCGAATCCCTGTGACGGGGTGAGCTCCCGTTTTTCGGTCCCTGCTCCTGCCAACCTAGCAGTTCGAAAGCATGTCAAAGTGCAAGTAGATCAATAGGTACCGCTCCTGCGGGAAGGTAAACGGCGTTTCCATGCTCTGCTCTGGTTCACCAGAAGCGGCTTAGTCATGCTGGCCACATGACCCGGAAGTTGTTTGCGGACAAACGCCGGCTCCCTCGGCCAATAAAGCGAGATGAGCGCCGCAACCCCAGAGTCGGTCACGACTGGACCTAATGGTCAGGGGTCCCTTTACCTTTATAGTACTATAAAACAGGATAATTCACAAGTATATTTTTGACATGAAAGCAGATGGTGTATACTTATCCCTGCCCCCCCATCCCGCCATTAATATTGTTCATACCCAAGTATATGTACTGGCCTTTGGGTCCAAAATACCCAAAGTGTTGGATTCTGGCCTTAAGGTATGATGTGAGTACAAGATATCAGTACTACTGCACAAATCACTAATAACTCAGGATCGGAGTAGTTAAAAAAGAACCTTCATCAGTACCTTCTGAAACAAAATCTGCAGTCTGGGGGAGACATGGTTCCATTAGTCGGCATAGCATGAAAAATGGTCCCCCAGGATATTTTCAGTGGTGACACCACAGCTATGGAATTCCCTGATTAGAGGGCAATCCTATTTCACTGAAAGGCAGTGAGGGTCCTGCTATTGTTTGTTTGTTTGTTTGTTTAATTTATATAACACCCTTCATCTAAGGAGCACAGGCATAACACAAAAATACTTAAAACAATAGCAAAAAACCCAATACCCTCCCACAGTTTAAAAGGCCATAGATTATTTAGCCATAGGCCTGAGATAAGAGAAATGTTCTCTCCTGGCCCCTAAATATATATAATGAAGGTGCCAGGCTAGCATACCAAAAACGAGGAGCCACCACAGAAAAGAAGGACTGCCATTCATACAATCACACTTCATGTTGTGTCCGCTTCAGGTTGCGTTTTTTGGGTTGCGGACTGCCGAAACCTGGAAGTACCGGAACGGGTTGGTTCCAGGTTTTGGCAGTCGCGCATGCGCAGAAGCACTAAATTGCTCTTTGCGCATGCGCAGAAGCACCAAATCGCAATCCGCACGTGCACAGATGTGCAGGCGCGGGTTGCGAATGCTGTGGGTTGCAAACTTGCATCCCGCACAGATCACATTTGCAACCTGAGCGTCCACTGTATTTTACTTCAGTTGTTTGTATTTGATATAGCTTAGAAAAAATAAGGTTGGTTTAAGTTGCATGCCTATAAAGGTACTTGGGAGTGAGACCCATTGAAGTCAATTGGACTTGCTGCTGAGTAGGCGTGCACTGTAAGGAACACTTTAAAGACCAAGCTAAATAAGAAGAGCCACCTATGGAAGACCATCTACTTCTGTCATCATCTACTTCTATGAAACCTTAGGTACAGATGTCCAACTTTACACTTTTATTATGTGACTACTTGTACATTATGTTGGTACAATGTTGTTGGTTTCTTTAAAGGCCCCCTTGAGGATGCTGTTGAGGATGAAGAAGAAGAGTGTCTATCGGAGGGAAATGACATTATCTCCAAAGAAGACTTTCCTCTGGAGGGGAGCTTTTCTGCAGAATTTGAGCCTGGGAATCTGAGCTGTGAAGAAGTGGAATACTTTTGTAATAAAGGTAATCAGTATTAAGCAATCCTTGGGTCAGCAATCATTTGTATTGAATCTACTCCTTTGCAAATATTTTACACAGATGTACCCAGTTCTTGCTGAACAGTTTGTTAAGCAAATGCTACTTCAAACTAACAAAGACTGTTTTTACGCACAGTCTCAATGCAGAGTTTTTAGCATTTTATCCTGCTGTACCATTTTGCCTTGTTTGATTCTGAACTTAGGATTCTTTTACAGCACACATTAAAACTGGTATGTGTTCATATTTGGTTTAGGTTCAAAGGCATTTCATTCTGGTTCTGGCAGTCAAAATGTCATTTGAATTAATTAAATAAAGTGGTATAAGCGCTTTAAGTGTATGGTGTGGATGTAACCATGCTATATTCTGACTTAAGAAACAAAAAATTGCAATACATGTTACATATCAAGTCACAAATCTTGGTACTAGTAGCAACATGTTCAAGGTGAATAACAAAAATAAATTATATTTTAAAAATAGTATCTTCTCAGAGCATTTTCAAAATAATTTTGTCCAATGCTTTTTTAGCTGTGTTCCTGTGGCTTTGATTCCTATGAATTGTTGTTTACAACATTATAAAACATTCCTTTAAGTTGATGGCATGGGCTCCATGATGCATAGTAACTTTTCGAAGATAAACCATGAGCAAAAGACAGGTTGGGCCAATTTGCATACCATGCTAAACCTATTTAGCAGGATGCAAATGAACATAAATGAGCTGCAACAAGCCTTGAGCTCTCACACTCCTGTCTCTTCATCTTGTGCAGCAGGAGATGTTTGGAATCTTTCTCTTCTGCTCAACCATGGTTTGTTACATTTCGATTGATAAAGTGTGGCTAACATTAACTATGGATACTTTCAAAGCCAGTCATCTTTAACCGTAGTTGAAGAGGAGCTGTCTTGAAAAAGATTCAGAAAGAGGACAGTAAAAGAAGCTTGAACAGCTTCATAGCTTCACTTTCCAGACATGGAGCACAAAAGGAATCTGGCTTATTTCTTTCTTTGAAACATTTTTTATCCTATTCAGACAAGTTCAAGGTGAATAACAAAAATAAATTAAAACAACTTTAATAAATAAAAAATTCTCCTGATTGAGTGGTTGGTTTTGCCCTTCAGTTCCTTCTGCTATATCAATGGTTTATTGTGCTTGGGTCCACAATAGTCAACTCTTTCCCTCCCTAAAACTGAGTTGATAAAAATGTGTTTGGTTTCTTAAAGCATGACATGAAATGAATTATATTGGTTTTAACTTTAATGCTGGACTTGAGCTGTGTCAGTCTGTTCTGACCCTCTTTTGGAACTTTCTCTTACTTGTCCTGCTGATTAGCTAGATAATAATGATTGGATTGCCTTACCCCTCTAATGATAATTTGACTCTACTTTGTCCCAGCTGCTTACATTTCAACCAGGAAATAATGGTCTAGTTCTAGTTCTAGTTCAGCTCTACCTCTCCTTTAAATCAGAACCAGTGAAGGCGGTGAAGGTCCTGTGTGAGTGCCTGGAGGCAGTTGGAGAATGGATGGCAGCTAACAGATTGAGGTTGAATCCTGACAAGACAGAAGTACTGTTTTGGGGGGACAGGGAGCGGGTTGGTGTGGGGATTCCCTGGTCTTGAATGGGGTAACTGTGCCCCTGAAGGACCAGGTGTGCAGCCTTGGAGTCATTTTGGACTCATAGCTGTCCATGGAGGCGCAGGTTAACTCTGTGTCCAGGGCAGCTGTCTACCGCCTCCACCTGGTACGCAGGCTAAGACCCTACCTGCCCGTGAACTGTCTCGCCAGAGTGGTGCATGCTCTAGTTATCTCACGCTTGGACTACTGCAACGCGCTCTATGTGGGGCTACCTTTGAAGGTGACCCGGAAACTGCAATTAATCCAGAATGCGGCAGTTAGACTGGTGACTGGGAGTGGCTGCCGGGACCACATAACACCGGTTCTGAGAGATCTGCATTGGCTCCCAGTACGTTTCCGAGCACGATTCAAAGTGTTGGTGCTGACCTGTTTTTAACACTGATTGGGAGCTGCCCAGAGTGGCTGGGGAAACTCAGCCAGATGGGTGGGGTATAAATAATAAATTATTATTATTATTATTATTATTATTATTATTATTATTATTATTATTCAGATGTAACATAGACAAACACAAGCCCTGTGCCTATGCATTCTTGGGGATTCTTGGGGATGTAAAACAAGTTTCAAACCCTGGTTTGTTCAGAACCATAGTTTTTCAGTGTGGACATAAAAGTAAACTATGGTGACATAAGATGAAAGAGGTAACCCAAGGGAGCCTTCACTCACAGCATGCCAAGAAGGGAGGGGTGGGCAGGTGATCTGCATGGGCATAAGACTTGTACAGATATCAGTTTAAAAAGCTGAAGCTGGACCATTGCTTCTTGAGGCAGCGAAGAGCAAAGAAACTTTAAGTTCGTTGAATTGTCTGGCCCATATAAAATGGTATATTTGTTACTGTCCAGTCACTGTATCATATGTTATTTTATGCCTACTGTTTAAAGTCTTGGCGGCAGTTATCAGAAAATGGTAATGTTATACTAATGCAGCCTTCTTCTAAACCACTTAGAGGTTTTATTAGAATCAAACGGTATATACATTTTGTGAAATAAACAAATACATAAATAAAAAGTGAAAATACACTGGTGGAAAGGATTACCGAAACTTGTAAAGATCTTGCAGAAAAATAGCTGTTTCATTTGCATCTGCTAATAACAGTTTAACTAGAATCTGCAGCTAGATCGATATGTAAAATTCTGACTCTGCACACAGTGTTTTTGGCTCTCTTTGCTCTCAGAAGGTTGATATTTCATAATATTACAGTTATAGTAGAAGCCACATCTGATTGGCTTCTTGGCCCATGATTTCCAGCCCTCCAAGCTTCTTATACCTGCTTTTTTCTTTACCTTTAGTGCACATCTTAAATTACCTCTGTGCCCTCTTTCTTGTTTTACTCCAAATCTGCTTTATCCTTGAGTCCATGTCTCCCACCACCACCCATTGGTTTCTGAGATGTCTGTTCTTCAGTCTGTTTTCCCATGCCTCTTAGCCATCCTATCTCTCCCCAGCACTTCCATATTCATTCCCCCAATAACATACAGGTCATTCCTGATACTGAGTTCTGTAAAGTGTCTCAAAGCCTCCTTGTGCCCAAATTATCTGTCCTCCCTCCCACCCCACACATTTCTTTAAGTGTTATTTCCTAGCTCTTTTTCCTTCAGGTTTTTCTATCTCAGTGCATTACATACTCCACACCTGTCCTTCAGCCTCCTTGCCTCTCAGCTTCTGTCTCTTAGTTTCCCTATATTCTAGACATCTTCTCAGTCCTTAGCCAAATTTACAACTTTCTTTTCCCTCACAGAAGCTGGTCTACAAACTCTGTCATTTACTCAGTAGCTGAGCATTCTCTGTTTGGCATCACCTAAGCCATTCATTGGCAGAGGCTGCACTTCCGTTAGCTCAATATCATATAGATTAGGCAGTTTATTACCTAATGCATATTCATTTAGGCTGCAATCTAAAGAAACTATTTATTGTTCATTGTATGCCCAAATGAAGCTTCCCCTTATAGTTTCCACAGCTAATGTGAATGGATTGCGGAATCTTATAATGGTTTGCCCTGCTGGTTGTGGAAGGTACAATGGTGAAAATGAAAGAGGAACCTATCATTGCTTCACACATGCACAAATGAGTTTTTAAGTCATGTTCCTGACTTCTGGCTGTTCTGAACAATTAGAAACCCCAAAATATGAACTTCAGATTTGTACATCACTGAAGCAAACAGTAAAGCTTTTGTTTAGAGTTTTGGTTGGTCATCTGTTTCCAAAACTTGGGTTTACTGAAGACATCTGTTTCATCTTCACACATAAACACACACACGGCTACATGGTCTTTGACATCTTCACACTCCTTGTGGGAGATGATGTATAGCAATATTCATAAAAGAAGCTGTAAAACTGTCCTTCACTGCCACAGCTACAAATGAAATTGGAAAGGATATTTCTAAGAATGAAAGTGTACATAAACCCAGTAATCTCTTTCCAACTGAGGGCGGTGTGACAGAAAATGCCTACTTTGAAGTATTGAGAGAACCTATCTGGATGGAGAGTATTATAGAGTCATTCCTGGATTGTCCTGCCCCCCGCCCCCTTCTTTTTCTTTTAATGCTCTGGAAAGGACTGAAAATTTTATTAAAGGGACCTTGGAAATTCACTTAAAGTGCATTGGGTCATTTCCCCCACAAACTCCGTATTAGATTTTCAGTGCACCTCCTTGCCCCAGGCTCCACTGCATATCAAAGAAGAATCAACCAAATAACACACAACACAAAATAGCACTAGCATTATTTTATAACTTTGTGTCAAAGACTCCAGGGGAAACTTCCAACTAAGAAGCTGAAGCTTTGAGGCTGAGACTTAGCCTGGTGAGCTACCATAGTCTATGAATGTGCAGGTCTTGGGGATTTCATTCAGCCACAGAAAGGATTTTGATGTGCCACAACAGCCACTGTGGTATAAATACTGGCAAATACAGCCTGACAGTAAGCTTGATCCTCTTTTCTTCATTGGTTAAATATGTATTCATTCAGTTTGATGAAGGCTGGACTGAAATGCCCCCCACCAGATGTGCAGGTAGGGGGGAATGGGGGGCATTTTAAAGAATATTTGGAATTGGGTGGTGAAACTTAGCTTTCCCTTCCTGAGGAACTGCACCTGTGACTATATTTCTGAAAGGTTAGGAGGGGAGGTAAGGTAAGTTAAATTGTTTCTATTTTCTCTAGCTGTGAATACTGGTGGCATAATTTAATATGAGCTGCATTTTTGCTGAGTCTGATTAATTTCAGTTGATTTTATTATTTGTGTTTGTCTTGATATTTTGATCATGAGCCACGTATTTTTTTTGTATAAGACACAGTTAACCTCTGGTTTTAGAGTTTGCAGTTTATGTTAGGTGGATGAGACCTAGCATGGCAAGGGGGGGGGGATATATATCTGCTACTGGCACATAAAAGTATATACTAAAAGAGAAGCTGAAATTACCCGTTAATAGTTAGGATGCTGTTTAAGAAGCTCAACCTATGTAATCAGTCTTTGTTTTACAAATCATACTTTGTAAGTAGGTTATTAAAGCTGCAGTCCTTTACACACTGTCCTACGAATAACTTCCATTGATCCTAAGGGTGCTTACTTCTGAGCAGACACGTGCAGGATTAATTAAATCTTGTGATTTTCCCCTTATTTCAGTATGGCTTGAGTATCAGCAATGAGCCTTTACAAAAGAGTCAACAAAAGCTAAGGGTAGGAGTTGGTACACATGTAAAAACGGTTAAGACACAGGGAACCACACACAAGAGTATACATTTCTTGGCTGCCGTGCCTTCTATTCTTTCCTAGTTGGCCTTCATTAAGTGATGCATTGACACAAACATTAACCATAGTTAACATTGACTGGATTCTGTCTTCTTAACCAGAGTTTTCTAACTAGTTTTAAACCCTGATTTCAGAAGCTTAAGAGGAAACTCGGGGTTATAGTTAATAGAAGTCAGTGTGGGCAACCATTTATATAACAAATAACTTGCATGAAGTGTGAAGGAGTTTGTGTGCAAGTTGTAAGGAGCTGAAGAAGGAGCCCGTGAACCATTGCACTGCTCCTGATGTTATAAGTGCTGCTAAAAGACTCCAGTATTACATTTTATTGTTTTCTGCATCCTTTTTCTCCTTCATGCTGTGTCTGTGTGGAGCTGTCGCTGGCACTGTCTCTAACACTCACCAAATCCTTGGCAGCCTAGAAAATGATTTCCTGGTATCCCTCCTTCCTTCTGTTGAATGATTTTATGTGAGCATGTGTAAATATTTTCTGCAGCTTTTGTGTCTAGCTTTGATACTTAATATATTTGCTTGTTTTTCTTTCTATGTATGTGTGTGCTTTAAAATAAACAGGAAGGTCTAGTTATTCTTTTTAATGAAATATTTTCAATCAATAGTGATTTTCCCTCTCCCGAGCAATGTCTTTAATGACATATTTTCTGCTCTTCTAATGCTTGAGCAATTGGGAGCAGGATCAGCATAAGGCAGCTATACCATACAGTAATCACTCTTGAGTTCAATAGGGAGGTCTTTACAGACAACTTTGTTCTTTTTTCTTAACGGGATTAAGAAGATCAGCTCTTTAAATTTCTTGCATATAACAGTGACATTTCCAGGGTGTGCTTAGACCAAAGAGTTCAAAGTGAAGGAATAATAAAAAAAACCCACCCAAAACCGAAAAGCCAATATGACTTTGTTTTTTACCTTGCTGGAGGAGCTGTTTCTGCAAATCGTCTATAAGCTTATTGACCTGCATCTTTGACTCCTTGTTTTCTCTGGATTTGGCTGGAGTGTAGACACTGATAGAGCACTGATAGAGGTGATTGAACAGCCCCCAGCTTTGCTTGGCACAAGGCCCCACAACTCCCCCAGGATTGACATTATCTTTTTCTGACAATACTTCATGTTTCTTCGAGCTTGCACTTCCTTAATTTTATTATTTATTTTTAATTCTTCCTGGAGCCTTTATGTATGTTTTTCAAGGAAATGAAGGGCACACTAATTCTTTTTGGTAAGCAGAGATAGTGTATAATACATGATGACATGTGTTCCCCAATGGAAGGGAAAAAGGAGGAAAAGGCTAATGTATGTAATAAACAGTACTTTTAAAAGATTTTCAAAGAATCATCAGCATCAAATTCCCGATGGTTTGTGCATATATTAACACTGAGGATTTGTATTGCAAAATCTATTACTTGATACATTTTGTCTATACCATGAAAGTTTATTTGATCCAAAAAAATGTGTACATAAGTAAACATACTGCATGTGCAGCTGGAAAACATGGTTTTCTTTGCAGTTTTCTCTACTGCTCATATGCCCAAAGAGGCAAGCCTCTGTTTAGTTTAAAAAAGTAGCTTGCCTCTTCAAAACTGGGAGCTGCTATAGACATTCAAACAATTTATCTGGATAGTAGCCAGAAAATGCAGTCTGTTTTAAATCAGCTTTTGGAATTCATCAGAATTTGCTTCTGGTTTTCCTTGGCCAGAAGCAAATGTAAGTGAATTAAATAGAATTACAAACATACAGAGTCTAGTGTAGAACGGACTTGGTTGATCTCCACATTTGAACTCAGATTGGAATTACTTCTCTATGTCAGATAGAGGGTGATTCTGGTTGTAGTTCCCTAATCAAGTGCTGAGTGTTACAAGATCTAGATTCTTTTCCAGTTGCCCTTCTGGGTCTTCATGAGAGTTCAATGGACTCGAACTATAGAGCTAGATGCAATAAGACCTTTTACAGTGTGTGGTAATGATCCCCCCTTTTAAGACATCAGAAATGCTGAATTGGAGGTTGTTGGCATCTGTCTGTCTTGAGAGTCGCTGGAGTGTGCCTGCAGGGGTGAAGTCAAAACTGCTGGAGAATCACAGTGCCTGCTGTGGCTGCAGAGACTGGTAACTCATAACTGCTGCCTCCCATGTTTGTTTTGCTTCATTAGTAGCACCAAACTGAACTCTCTGGGGCACAAGCCTGGACAGTGTGTATGGCGGTCCAGGGTTGCCCAGTTGACAAGACCCCCTTCTCGGCCTTGTTGGTGTGTTCCAAAGGAAAAGCAGAGAAATACATTTGAGGTGATCTATTAATTGGATAAGGACTATAAACTAACACAACAGGAACAGAGTAACTGACTGATTTGCTCTCATCTAGCAGCCACTTTTGTACCAGGTAGTCTGTTTCCAATTTCATCCAAGAGTCAAGTATTCTTCCTTATGCTTTTGTTCTCAATGGCTTGCTGGTGGGGAATCCTAGAATATTTTTTAATAATAACGGACAGCCCTGACCCAAAGAATTTGTTCATCGTAGTGTTAATACAGAACTGACTTTATCAGGGAAAATATTGTTGCATCAAATCTGTGATGTTGGATAAATGCTCTTTATGACAGCATTACCACACAAGTTAGAATAAAAATGTAAGCAACTTTTGACCAGACATATTTATTAATAGCAGTTAATTTATTTTGATTTATTCCTCACCTTATCCCCTCAGGGTGAGTTACACTTTCAAAACAGCACCTAATCCAATAAAAATTAATTACTGGGGCAGTGTAGCTGTTGAAGGAGTACTGAGTAGTGGTAAATATACCAAATAATATGATTCGAAGAAGCTACGTAAGCATACAGGTGAGAGAACCAAGAGAAACTGCAGCTTTCTTTTGAGGTTTTTCCAGCTGCAGCTCCTAATTCCCAAATGTACACAGTAGTTCAACCCTAAAAATGGCTTCCCTCTTCAGCTTTCAGAAGGGCTAATCTACTTGTGTACACGATTCTGTTCCTTGTGCAACTAGGCACATGCAGAGCTTTTTGATTCAGTGGACTTTTATTTAATAAGCAAGATCCAATCTTAGGGTTGTGGTGGAAATCCCCAAAAGTGAAACTGGGTACATTCAGGAAACTGTAAAATACTTCAGGATCAATATGAAAGATGATTTCATGTTTGGATACACTCTTCTCAAGTTCTGACGTACGGTTTTCACATAATCCCATTGGGCAGCATAATACTGGCTGCTGTCTATCCCATGGAATGTGACTGTTCTTGTTCCTCCGCCCCCCCCCTCTCTCTGTGTGTATTTGGCAGCTATAAAGCTATGTGCTTCAAGTATAAAAGCAACATACTGCTTGTCACCAGCACTTTAAAAAATGTCACTTTGTAAGTAATAAGCACCAATTACTAAGTGATAGGCGGCAGTCAGGAGAAAAGAGCAGGAAAATATGGGGTATAAATGGTGCTAAATGAGTGCAGCAGAGAACCTGCAATTCTACAGTCGTCGTCCCTTACTCCTTTTGTCCCATTTCTGTCAGATAAAGCTGGGTATGGCTAAGAAAAGAACTGACATAAAAAAGTTTTTTTTAAAAAAAATAATCAATTAAATTAAAAAATAACAGAACCCCTGTTTTACTGAAATGCAGCTCAATACTACAATAATTACGCCCATGGATATATTGTTGGCTAACTGGATGTTTTTCTTTGAGGACTTTCCTTCTTAAATCATAGTGAATCCCATAGCTCTTAAATCAGTGGATGTAATGCTTCCTAAAAACCTAACATAGGAGCATCCCTGAAATTTTTTAACCTCCAAGAGTGAGATAGGAATTATTTACATGTCATAATCTCTGACTTAAATCTGCTTAAATCTCAATGTACTTTTCCCCACCAGGTGGTGGATCATTTGAGGAAATGATGAGGCAGCTACAGTTTTCCAATTGTGTTTTCAAGTTTCAATTTCTGATAGAGGGACTTAGAGAAACCTCCCCTTTCCCCCATTTTTCCCCAATTTGATTCCAACACTGTGTTGTGAGGGCACTTCCCGCAGTTCTGTATTTCCAAACCCATTTGATAGACTTGTACATGGAGAAGGTTGTGGCAACGTTGTTTATGTTATCAGAACTGTAAATTACTTAGGCATGCCTGAGAAATTTGATATTTGTGAATTCCAGTGTGAACTGACAGAATCTGATTCTCCTAAATGACAGTGTGGTTAGATTTCCACTGACATTCCTATCTCCTGAATGTCCTGTTCAAAAATTCTATCAACATTTGTTTAAAACACATATTTTTTTAAAGAAAATATGCTTGCAAGTATATATTTAAATATGCATTCATGAGAAACTTTAAAAAATAGCAAATTCACATGGATACAGGACAGTTTTATGGGCAAATAAATGCAAATGTGTCAGACTAGAAAAAATATTAAATTCATTCATTCCTAAAGTCCATTGCCAGAACTTTGGGCAGATTGCAAACAATAACCCATTAAAGTGAAAAATACTATGCTCCCAAGAATGTATCTGCTTTTGGTGTGTCATGATTCACTGCAAAATTAATTTGACTCTGAAGTCATGATCTGAAATACTTGCGGGGGTTCTGATAATGTCCTTTTCTTGTACTCCTGCTTCACTTGACTGTCTGTCTAAAGAGCACACCTTTTGCATTTGGGACTGAAGTTGTGTGTTTGAACACCTCCAAACTTGAGTTCTCCAGACACAAAGCCAGTGTTATATAGTTCCATTCTTACAATATAAGATATGAGCTCTTTGAAATTTACATACTGATGTTGATGTGCCATATCTCACTGCAGAGGTAGCCTCTATCTTATGCTTTACTATGGCTGAATAGGTCGGAATAGAAGGAGCTGTTTTTTAATTCTCACTGAAATCAGCTGGAATATATAGTACATTGTCTTTTTTGCTGAGATAATGTTACACCATTGCTGATGGTCAGATGAGGTGGATTAAGTGATTTGCACCTATTGAAATCAGGCTGAAAACTGTGACAAATTTAGCATGAATCCAGCCAAATGAAAACTGGCTTCAGTTTGTATTGGTTGTACTATTTAAAATTAGGTTGGAGGCTATAACTTGAGCCTTCACTGATAATTTTTTTTTAAATCAGCACAAAGTATTTGTATTTTTACTGACTTAGGGCAGTAAATTTAGCAGGTACTAGGTGCTTGCATGATATTTCCTTTACTTTGGGAAAGTTATTGTTGTCTTTCATTTTTTTCCTCTTTACCATGTTCAGACTGCCAAGGATCGTTGTTCAGAGGCAGTGTAGACCTCTGAAGACCAGCTGCTGGAAATAAGCAAAAGGAGAAAGCTGTTGCCTTCATGCCCTGCTCCTTTTGTGGGCTTCCCAAACGCACCTGACTGTTTTTTGTTAGAAACAGAATGCTAGATGAGATGGACCTTTGGACTGATCCAGCAGGACTCTTTTGGTTCTTATATTATTAAGGCCCGTTGTGGTTCCCTGCAGTGTGTGCACATAGTATGGGCATGTACATGGCAGCAACAAAAGGAGAGTTCTTTCATGGCGCTCCAAAATTTGATGTATTTATTTATGATGCTCTGCAGTGTCACTTTGAAACAGAGTTTCCACTGTAATTTTCTGTTTGGTGATACTGGTAATTTAGTTTTACATTTATGCTTCCTGGAAGAGTAAACTTGAACTCCATTCCAAACTTTTCACATTTCCCTCTCTTCTTGTAGGCAGCTTTCTGTTTGTAACTAGAAGTCCTTTACCGAAAGCTATCTTGTCTGATGATAAAACCATGAGTGTATGAAGCTCACACATTTTTCATCTCTTTTATGACCTTATCTTTCATGAGCGGCTTCTGTGAAGGTATCCTAACTATAGAAAGCACCTGGAAAACATATATGATATCTGTACTGTGATAAGCAGTTGTGAACAAGAAACTAGACCTGTCAGTTCTGAACTGTTCATTGTTAAAAAAAATACTTTGTAGATTTAGCCGATTGCAAAATACATTATAGGGGGGCGAACAGCTGCTGTGATACTCAGTCAAGAAAGCTCAATAGTTACTATTGCATAAGAATTTTTTATGAGAGACTTATATTGAGGGGATGTGCATGGATTACTGTAGTGTGAAGAATGCCTAAATGCATGTGATTTTGTTAGGACTTCCAACTTTGTGTCTTTGGGATAGCAAAGTAGCATCCTGATCCCCCCCCCCAAATGTGACACTTCCAATTATATGTAGGGGGGAAATTACTGCCAATGTGCAAACAATGCTATATTCTGTTATGCTGTTGGTAAGTCACAATCCCAGCTAATAGGCCACAAAGTTTACTCAGCATTTATTTTCTAAAATGTGCTAAGGTTCAAACCTATCTCCTAAGGATTGCCTTCTGAGCTAGATGTAGTTCCCAACTATGAAGTAGGAATTTTTAAAGAATCTCATGGATTTCTGTTTTCTTGGTGAAAATCTGTGCTGTCCTTTTTTCCTCAGAAAACACACAATCCCCCACCTCCAAATCTTCCCCCAATCCACATCTGCATCATACAGGCCCATCATTGGTCTTACCCCACAAATCCCCCCAAATTAAATGTTCCTATGTTGGGGAAGGCTGATATAGACTTTTGAAGCTGTGAACAAGCTTCAAGAATTTGATTCTTATAAAGTTTTGTAGGATTTATTGACATTTTAATAACTCCTTAGATGCAAACGTGCCAGAATATTGTTATTTTTAAAAATAAGATTGTTCATTTTATTGTCCAGTAGAGAGACAGTGTGTGTGTGTGTGAGAGAGAGAGAGAGAGAGAGTAAGTAATATGCAGTTAAAATGATTAATTTCATTGTCTCGTGTTTGTGCTTTAAGATGGAGAAAGAGGGAGAAGTAGGAAGCAGAGGATGTTAATTCTGTGCATTTCCTTTGCAAATTGATAGGTGATGAAGAGGGCAGCCAAGAAGCAGCAGATTCTGATGGGGATGCACGGTTGGAGAAACCTGGACCACTTATGCTTGAAACAGAAGACTGGGATGGGCCAGGTAGGAATATATTGCTATATAGATAAATGAACAGCCAGCACTGCAAGACTCAATGCTCCCTCCACCTTGACAATTGAACATAGCGAATGTTGCATATTGCTTTATTTTTGCAAAGACTTATCTTCGATTTTTTTATAGGTGAGTAGCAAGATAAAGGGTTTCTACAGTGGTACCTCGCAAGACAAATGCCTCGCAAGACGAAAAACGCGCAAGACGAAAGAGTTTTCCGTTTTTTGAGTCGTTCCGCAAGACGAATTTCCCTATGGGCTTGCTTCGCAAGACGAAACGTCTTGCGAGTTCTTGCGAGTTTGTTTCCTTTTTCTTAAAGCCCCTGAGCTGCTAAGCCGTTAATAGCTGTGCTTTGCAAGACGAAAAAACCGCAAGACGAAGAGACTCGCGGAACGGATTAATTCCGTCTTGCGAGGCACCACTGTACTTTTGTCTCCATGAAAAGTGGAAAACAAAAGTTTTGCGTAATTGAAAACATATAGCAAAAGATTCCCTTTCCTTAGCATTTTATTAATTTATTTTTGCCAAGTAGAGATTTTGGGGTCAATACCAAAGGCAATGATCTGTCCAATGTAGCATTAAGTAAACATCCCATCAGCGCAAGGATTTTTACTTGTGCAATGGGACTTCTCCCCCTCTCCTCCCCCTGCATGTTCCCTAATTCTGGTCCAAGGGTTCCCCCAACTCCCCAGGTGAAAGGGATGGAGATTCAAGTTGCATAAGTGGTAACCTTGCGCTGATGGGACCTGTTAGTTGGATACTGCCTCATGTGTAGTAATTCTTCCAAATGTTAGAAGAAGTGTTATACTGAAATGGTCAAAATAAAAAAAATCCTTCCAGTAGCACCTTAAAGACCAACTAAGTTAGTTCTTGGTATGAGCTGAAATGGTGTCTGGTTTGCACCCAACATACACATTCTACTTTGGAAAAAGTCATGTGTGAAACATGACTCTTGAGTATAAACACACAACCCCCGGAGCCATTTTTATAATTATTGGTATGGCATTTCTGAACATGCAAAGTTGTTTACCACCCTTAGCTTATCCGGCAGCCTGAAAAATACATTTATTTATTTAAACATTTTTATTTTATTTATTACAGTGGTGCCTCGCAAGACGAAATTAATTCATTCCGCAAGTTTTTTCTTCTTGCGAGTTTTTCGTCTTGCGATGCACAGTTTCCCATAGGAATGCATTGAAAATCAATTAATGCGTTCCTATGGAAACCGCCTTCAGACCAGGTCCGGGGACAGTCTGTCCCCCGACCTCTTCTGAAGGCTGGGGGGGGGGACAAGGGCTTTTCTTCCCACCCCCAGCATTTTAAAAAACCCCGGGACAGCGGAGGACTTCTCCGCTGTCCGGGGCGATGTAAAAGCCCCTGGGAAGGCAGGCAGGGGGGACAAAGACTTTTGCCCCCTGCCCACCTTCAGAAGAGGTCCTGGACCTCTTCTGAAGGCGGGCGGGGGGCGAAAGTCTTTGCCCCCCCGCCTGCCTTCCAAAGCCGTCCGGGACAGCGGAGAAACGTGCTGCCTTTCTCCGCTCTCCCGGGAAGGCAGGCAGGGGGGAGCAAAGACTTTCGCCCCCCGCCCGCCTTCAGAAGAGGTCCTGGACCTCTTCTGAAGGCGGGGGGGGGCGAAAGTCTTTGCCCCCCCGCCTGCCTTCAAAAGCCGTCCGGGACAGCGCAGAAACGCGCTGCCTTTCTCCGCTCTCCCGGGAAGGCAGGCAGGGGGGAGCAAAGACTTTCGCCCCCCGCCCGCCTTCAGAAGAGGTCCTGGACCTCTTCTGAAGGCGGGCGGGGGGCGAAAGTCTTTGCTCCCCCCCACCTGCCTTCAAAAGCCGTCCGCGATAGCGGGAAGCGCTTCCCTGCTATCCCGGACTGCTTTTAAAATGCTGGCGGTGGGGAGCAAAGCCTTTCGGCCCCCGCCGGCCTTCCTGGACCTCTTCTGAAGGCCGGAGGGGGGGAAAGGCTTTGCTCCCCACCACCAGCATTTAAAAGAGGTCCCCGGAGATTTCCCTATGGGCTTTCTTCTTGCGAAGCAAGCCCATAGGGAAATTCGTCTTGCGAAGCGCCTCCAAAACAGAAAACCCTTTCGTCTTGCAGGTTTTCTGTCTTGCGAGGCATTCGTCTTGCGAGGTACCACTGTATTATTATATTTATATAACGCCCTTCATCATAAGATCTCAGGGCAGCTCACAGAATAAAATGCAGGATAAAAATAAGTAAATAATTAAAACGAAACAGCAAAGCACTCCCTTTTCACACATTTAAAAGACTGTAGAATATTAATCAGCCAGAATATTAAACTAGCTTTCTCATTAGGTTTTAAGGTGGTGTACAACAAAATTTAAAGGTATAGCCATCAGACATAAAAATTATGAAAATGAAATGCAGCAAAAATCTGGGAACCTAAGTCAGGTAAACCAATCTCATAAACCTGGACTGGTAGCTCATTGGCAGCCTATGTAGCTCCTTTAAGAGCTGTGTAATTTGTGCATGATAGAATATCTCAGTGATTAGCCGAGTGCTTGAGGATACAGTAATCAGTAAACTGAGCAGGGATTTAAGCTTGAGTTAGCATGCTATATCTGCTAGGGGTGTGCATTGACTCTGTGTGAGTGAGGGCCAAATAACAAGGGAAACCAGGGTGCAGAATCACCATGAGTAGTCCACTTGAGGTGGCCTATGCTGCCCATCTTAATTCTGGTCGCAGCAGTTGTGTAGGGATGAGCAACCCTATTGATTTCTTAAGACATCCCTACTCCAAGCGGTGCCTCTAGCATCAAAATTTCCATATTTGTCCAGAAGGATACAGTGGTTGATGGTATATATTGTTGTTGAGACATCAGGAAAAACCAATGTAGTCACTCTGTCTTTGCCCTTGTCTACATAGATCATCCACCAGGATGACCAAAGCAGTGACAGTACTGAACTCTTATCTGAAGGCAGATTGAAACATATCTGACCACCCATTCTGTCCTTGGTCACTGGCAGCCACATAGTTCACCCAATGAACTATGTGACTTGGCTATGGGGAGCCTAAATAAGCACTAAGTACCTCTCAAATCAATTGATCAAGGTTATCAAAACTATCATACCACAGATTCTGTCTGTATGTGTCTTTGCTTCTACGTGCATCACCATTTAGTCTAAAGGATATACTTTAGACTAGCAAGCAGTATGTGGAATGTTTTGTTAGCATTTCTTAGGGAGGGAGCTGGATTTTTTAAAAAGAGATTTCAGGTGTATTTTCCTTCCCCCTCGCCTGCAATCCTGAGCATACTTACATGAGAGTAAGTACAATTAAACTCAATGGGGCTTCCTACTGTGTAAGTATGCATAGGACTGTGGTGTTAGCAGCCACTTAGAACAGTGGCATAAAAAAATGTTATCTGGTGACTGCCAATTGTTTTCTTGAAAATGTTCTTGGAATGACACTATGTGGTGATGTAGCATTGCTTCAGAGGCATTCTGGCATAAATGTCATGACCTAAAGTCATTTCAGGAGTTTTCTGGGTGGGGTGGAGATGCATAAGCAACAACAAAAAATCATCATCAATCTTTATTACGGTCCAGAGACCCAACAAAACATTACAAATCAATACACAGTTCATACAGCCTACCTCCAGGTTAATCAAGCATTTTGTTTAGAATATAGGGCTCATTTGTTCTTGCAACCACCGATAAAAACTTTGCCACTGCCAACGTTCTAGCTTTTGTCCGGTCTTCCAGTAGGAACCTGACATAGTGAGCCTCTGATTTTCCTGGGAAAGGCACCAGCAAGGGTAGTATCAGTTCAGCCCTGGCCTGCTCATACTTCGCACAATGCAACAAAATATGATTTATGGAATCGATGTCTTGAGCACATGAGCAAAGTCTGTCCTGGTAGGGAACTCCTCTCAACCTACCATCCAGCACTGCAGAGGGGAAGACATTTAGTCTGGCTTTGGTGAAAAGCCTTAGATAGTTAGGTACTGTCAGGTTTTTTATGTAAGAACAACAACAAAAAAATAGCATTTTCAACTTTGTTTTTTAAAAAGAGAAAGCATTGTCACTTCATGATATGATAAGCACATTCTGTCACACTGAGGTTCAACTGTATACACACATACCTGGAAGTAAGTACCATTGAAGCCAGTGGGGCTTACTTCTAAGTAGACATGTATAGGATCACACATTAAACAAACTTTTGGCTCAGCACAAATTTCTGTACAATCATTTCCTAGATCTTCCTTGGAGTGTACCTGTAACTTTCAAAACTCTAATGAGAAGCAGCACCAACCTGTAGAGCCTGTTTATTGTTCTTTTAAAGACAGTAGCAGTACTTCCTTAAATTATTTTTTTGGCTGGAAACTAAAGCGCTATTATCTAGTTTCAAACTCTGAGCTTACATTTAGAAGCACGTTGAGTTTAACAAATGGATATGGCAGCCAATGATGTTTTCAAGGACTTTTCTTATCAGTTTTCATTTGATATAAATCATTTAACACACCCTGGTCATTGACTTCAGAGTTAAGAGAGAAACCTGTGGACTGCAATCAATAAAGTGTAAGAGCTTCGTGTTTAGGCAGAAATCTAAGCTAATATTTTCTCTAACAAACAGTATAAACAGTGCAAATGCAACATGACAGAGCTGGAAAAAGGTGGCAGTTTCAGCGACATGAATAAGAATGACCCAGACGGCCATTAGCTGTAAATAATGCAAAACTTGCTTTGTGGAACAAAAAAGCGTAAAGGATTAGATTTGTTTTTCAAATGATACTGAGGCGTCTCTTCCCTTGAATGCAGTTGAGTTTTGCCTTATGTAAAGATGTCAAAATTCATTCTGTAATTATTAGCATAACTGATAGGTGTATAATGGTGACCATATTTAAACAATAATTTCCTCAGAATAGCCATGTCTAAAAATGGAGAATATTCTCTTCAAAAGGGTGAAGGAAGCCCGAACTCTTTGTAGAAATAATTTATAATGCAACAACAACATTTTCATTAAAAAGGCCTCTTATATTTCAATCACATTTTCATCCTTGCTTGACTTTGCAAATTACTGTGTTCTGTGTATGAAGAGGAGCAGAACTCCAGCAGTAATTTTCTGAAACCAGCAGGTGGAAAATATAGTGCAAACAAAAATGAAGATACAGTATATCTGATTATGATGATGTTATTTATAATGTTGTTAATGATATACAAAAATATGCCTATATTTCACACAAAGCACTGCAGCATCATGTAAAAACAAGATTTGGCACTAAAATATATTATAATATATTTCATGGAAAACATTTTAAACCAAAAAGATCTCCTTAGCAATGAAACATTGTTGTTTTAGGTTACTCCTCCTGCCACCATAAATAAAATACACTTGAAAAATTTTACTTTCTATGTTACATTAACTGTACATTAACTTGTGTATAAATTTTAACCTTTGGTTATCATTGTCTCCAAATGAAAATGATGTTGGAATGTATAGAAATTTTGAATCTTTTCAAGGCAAGTGGGTAAATTATATGATCTATGAATAGGGAAATTGTTTGAGTAAAGCTAGAAATTAAATATTTTTGGCTACTACCTATGCACGAAGCCATTGAGCAAACCCTCAGCATGGCATTTCATATATTACTGTCTGTGAGACTTCAGAAGCTCTGTTGCACCAGGGAAGTTAGAGTAGCCAAATTCCAGAAGAGAAAGTGGCAGTATTAACCGAGAAAGTGCCCAAAGGCCAAACAGTTTCCGCAGTTTCAGGTTGAGTGCACCCGTGACAGCATTGTCTCACTTGGCAGTATAACAAATGAACATGATCAGGAACCTTGCTTCATCAACATCTACTGTCTACAAGCCATAAAGGGAAGTGAGAAGAAAACTAACAGAGAGCTGGAGTGAACAGACGTGCTGGAGGGCTCCTATATAGAAGACCACAGGAAATTGACTCTGGAAAGGATCTGTCCCCAGATATCCTTAAATCTGTCAAAAAATAAAAGAAGCCACTAAGACTGCCATCTTGTGCCTTCTTGGAAATAAATCCCACTGAAATCAGTGGGGCTTACTTCTGAGTAAATGTGGATTGGAATGAACTTTCCTGCTGATTTGAATTACATGCAATCTGAATCATTTTTCTTGAATTAAAGATTGAGGTTCTATGCAGAAGAAATATGATTTTCTGGGAATCATTTATTCATAAGAAATGCCCAGCCTAGTGAAGAATTGAACGAAACATGAGTAGACCATATTAATATTCTGATGTAAGCTGACAAATAATAGCTGGTTTTGTCATGTGAGGATTATGAAGTGTGCCATTTTAGTGAAATGTGTGCTGGTGATATCCTTCTGTGTACACTATGTACATGATTTGGGGTGGGGATTGGGTTTTAAATGTTTATTTTAATAGGTTTTCTACAACACCCTCTCACCCTTTATAAATTACTATTTTATTTGGTGCTATAAATGAATTCAGGGAGGGGAAAAAACAGGTAGAGTGTTTGGTGTACATTAGGATGGCTAGTTAGGAAACAGACACTGAAAATGCAGGATCTCCTTTTTACAAAATCAATCCTGAGAAGGACTTTGAGATTACAGTCCTGATTTTGTTTCCCTTTTGATTGGGGAAATGTGGTAGATATGGGATCTTGGAAAATGCTATTTGATGTAAATTAACAAAAATCCATGAAACACAGTTAACCATAGATATAGTCTGACAGTAAGAAGAATATTGTGAAGAAGCAGAGGAAATCATAGGATGGCTGTGTGTTACTCTGCCGGTGAATCGGTATTATCTCAGCTATCAGATAATGCAGTTATCATTAATTTTCACATTTGCATTTCAATCTTGGGAAGGAAATGACTCTTGCTGGATGAAGATAAGAGCTCTGTACCACTATAATGAACCATCATTTTATCCTGATGCTTTGTATCCATATGAAAATGAGCCTGGGTGTTGGTGTAGTATGTGAGGAAGTGTGTGTGTGTGTGTTGGGGGGGGTGTCATAGAAAAATTATAACAAAGTGCCAAAATTACTACGACTTCAGAGTCCTTTATGAAACAAGAGGCAGTCAAAATAACACCTTCTATAGTGAAGTGGATGCTGGATTAAAAGAAGAAAGCCTGACACCCCTGTTGGTGGATAAACTGGAGGAGAGGGGCAGGGTAGGGGAACCTCATTGAATCACAAACATGTAATTCCAGCTCCCATCATCTAAATGAAGTATCCCAAGAAGATAGCAGGCAATCTAATGCCCCCTTCTGCAGTTGACTGAAATGTTTTGAAGTTTTAGGGGTGCCTTATCTCACAAGGCTCCCTACAGTGAACCACCATTGGTTCTTACAAAGACAAAACTTGTTCTGTCCTTCACTCTGCATTAACAAAATATTTTGCCATAGTTTTCTTCCCTGAAACATGAGCTGGGTTCCATGAGCTGAATATTCAATGGATTGTTTTTCTCTGAAAGCCAGCCTCCCATCATATAGGATCAGTGTTTTTGAAATTCCTCCCAAGCCACAATTCTATACACAGTTACCTGGAAGCATGTCCCATTGAACTGAGTGGGGCTTACTTATTAGTAGAACAAAATTGGATACAACCCACTGAAATTAGTCATGTCCATTGTTTTCAGTGGGTATACTCTGAGGAGCACTTACCTTGGATACAACCCAATGTATAGGATTACACTGGTTTACCACATGGGGACTGGTGTTGGAGAAGCACAACTCCCAAACTGTGTTGGTTGTGCTCATCTAGTTGTGGGGTTCTTTGGATCAAAGCTGACTTACAAATACTGTATCATGGTTATCAATTATTAGCCATTGGGTATATTATTGACTATTGGCCTAAAACGTTAATACCTTGACTTGGGAACCCAGGAATGAATGCTGGAATGAGCCATTTTGCTATTGAGGAGTGGGAGGCAGGGGCTCTGCAGAAGTCTTTCAACCCATGACAGGTTTGCCAATGGTGTTATGTCCATATATTTGAAGAATGAGTGTACATCCAGCACATGTCATTCCACTGCAAGCCCCACCCCCCAATACTATCAACGGTGTCCTGAGATGGTGCCCTGCCTGTAGCTCCCTGTCTGCAAGTCACTGCCTGGGACCACTGCAGGGTCTGTAGTGTGCAAAGCAGGATGCTGGGTTATGAGAAAACATCCACTACTGAAGGAAAAACTGTACTATGAAAATAGGTTGGGGTTTTTAAGAGCACTTGCATTTTGGTGGTCTGTAATTTGCTGGTTCTCTATACAGTGGAACCTCGGGTTGCGGACGTAATCCGTGATGGAGGCACGTCCACAACCCATAGCGTTCGCATCCTGAAGCACCCAAAATTCGGCTCTTCTGCGCATGCGCAAAGCGAGATTTAGCACTTCTGCACAGGCATGAGCAGCGAAACCTGGAAGTAACCTGTTCCGGTACTTCCGGGTTTCCCGTGGTCCATAACCTGAAAACACGTAA
The DNA here is from genome assembly GCF_964188305.1 of Podarcis bocagei. NCBI lineage: Eukaryota > Metazoa > Chordata > Lepidosauria > Squamata > Lacertidae > Podarcis > Podarcis bocagei. Next base: position 70,950,753 of record NC_138133.1, read on the forward strand.
CCTGAAGCGTCTGTAACATGAGGTATGACTACTTCCAGTTTAGGACCCGAATGCCAAACTAAGAAGAACAACAACAAAAAAAGAAAATAAAGAAAAGCTGTGGTACATCTTAGGAGATTTCTCTACATGTTGAAAGAAATAGCTATGATGCTGCATGTCCCAGAAAAACCAGTTTTGTACTTCTGACCTCTGACAGTGTGTATGTAGAATCAGAGCATCTCTTTTCACACCCAAATGTACTTCCCTGCTATTCTCTCTTTCTGCCACAAGAGTGTTGAGGAGAATAGCATGGGTTGAGGTCAGATTACTGTGTTAGATGAACAGAATGAGCACCACAGATTCCCTGGTCAGATCCCCCTAAGTGTGAACAGAAGGGTCAAAGTCTTTTGTGGGTAATTGTTTCTCTTATTGGACTCATAAACATAAGTGTGGCAATACAATGTAAACACATAAGCATAAGGGACAAGCTGTCAGGGGAAAATCACATTTTTGGACATGGTACATAATATAGTAAAGACATTTAGAAGTTCAACTTTCTGTTGGCTGTGCAGTGAAGGACTTAGAGTTTGAAATTCTATTGGGAATCAACAGACATCTGCATTACAATACACTGTTTCTTGTAGTTTCATGCACCAGGGGACCCGCAGAATCTGGCAGGAAGCTTTGCACTTTTCAGCTGTCTCCACTGTATTTTGGTCATAAAGGCAATCACATACTCTGGTAATTGCATAGGACTAGGAAACAATGTCAGCTTCTGGAAGCAGATGGGTTGAGAATCAAAAGGGGCATGTAATTGGTCCACAACCATTTTGCTCTTTGTTGTGTTTTTCTCATTAATTCTGCCAAGATTATTCCTGCATAGCAACAATTTTTCTTGAACTGTTGAAGGACGGGTGTGTTAATATACTGAACAAGTATGCCCAACATGGAATCATTTAGAAGGAAAACTACAGTCCAACAAGTACATGCAAACAAAGAGTGAGCTAGGAGAATGCCAATTCTTTCTTAAATTATGTAGTGTTTCGACTGATTTCAATTATGTATCCCATGTTTTTACACATAATAATATTTTCTCTAGTGAAATTTCCTGCAGTGCTGTTGGAATCTGCCTTGCCTGCCTTTTTCTTCTCTGGACATACTAGAACAGATGGAATAATCTAACCACAATGATTGAAACAATGTATTTATTGATATTTTCAGTGCAACCATTACAAATTTTATGTTCCTGTTAATTTCAAATAATACATAATTTACCAGATGCAGTGGTCAGCCAATAAATAGGATTATGGTGCATGTTATGTCTAATATTTATCATATAGGAGCTACTAAGTATCCCTCTGTTTGATAAGCTAGTTTTCAGCTTGTGAAAACAGCTGAACATGGGGCATATGTACTTAAAATGTTGACTGTATGTTTCAGCATTGGAGGAACTTAGGGTGCAATCCTATGGCAAGAACCGCAATAAGTGCAGCAGATCTCAGGTTCAGCCAGCTAATTCCTGGCTAAGCCAGGGTTACGTTCCCAACACTGGCTCAGCCAAAGATACACCAATGTAACTTGTTCCTCATGGCTCAGCTAGGGCTCAGCTGGCTAAGCCAAACCTGACTGGGCCAAGGCCAGTGTAAGTCCCCCCCACCCTAGAGGGGCATCCTGGGGGCAGGATCAAATAGAAGCAGACTTGGACTGGATCATAAGCCAGTTCAGCTCAGTCACGTGACCTGACAACCTAGTGTAGAACACTATTTTAAAGGATTGTTGTCCCCCCCCTTACTGGTTTAGGCAGAACAGCAGAACTGTTGCTGAATGGGGTTTGGATCTGATTTAACTTTATGCTGGCCTAGCAGTTCAAAAGCACGTCGAAGTGCAAGTAGATAAATAGGTACCTCTCCGGCGGGAAGGTAAATGGTGTTTCTGTGCGCTGCTCTGGTTTCGCCAGAAGCGGCTTAGTCACGCTGGCCACATGACCCGGAAAAACTGTCTGTGGACAAACGTCGGCTCCCTTGGCCAATCAAGCGAGATGAGCGCTGCAACCCCAGAGTCGTTCATGACTGGACTTAATTGTCAGGGGTCCTTTACCTTTACCTTTTAATTTATGCTGTCTTGGATTATGCCAGCTTCTTGTGCATAGGATTGCTCCATGTGCTTAGGTTTGGCAGTCTACACTTCAGTGTCTCATGCTAATGTTTTAGAATGTGCGTTTTCTTTTTCTTAATTTTTTTCCTGTGAACTGCTGTGGCATTCTCTGAATGAAAGGCAGCATACCGATGATCTGACAGTCTCAAAATGCTTCCATTTTAGGTAACTGTCATGTGATTACTATTTCAGCTTCTTTGTGCCTGAATTTTAATGGAAAACTGGATCTGGTGCTATGTGTTTGCATTTTCTGACAATGTACCATTAGAGCTCTTGTACCTTCCAGCTCCTATTTACTCCTTTTCCACTTCCTTTCTCCACCCAAACTTCCATGTGTCATTTCCCGTACCCTTGTACCCATTTTGCCCTGGCCCTTTTTATCCTTTCCATGTCCCACTTCTTCCTTCCTTCCTTGTAGTCCCTTCTTACATCTTTACATCCTGTGTGAAGGGTCATAGCTCAGTGGTATAGCACCTGCTTTGCATGCAGATGGACTCAGGTTTGAACCCTGGCACCTCTAGGTAGCGCTGGAAGAGAAACCTGTCTGAAACCCCAGAGAGTCTCTGCCAATGTAGACAGTACTGAGCTAGATGGACCTGACTCAGTGTAAGGCTGCTTCCTATGCTCCTATTCACATTCCATTTTATTCCTTCTCTATATTCCAGTGTTATTCCCATTCCACTTAAACTACTAACTTTTTTTCTCAAATCTTCCAGCTGCTTTCTCATCTTCTTTCCTACTTGCTTCACTCCTTTTCTCAACAAGTTACCGGTATATCTTCCTACTTCTCCACCCCTAGTTCAGTGGTTTTCAAACATTTTCCCCTACAGACCAGTTGAAAATTGCTAAGACCACTTATTGGCTTTTCTGCCTGTTGTGGCAATTGCAGTGCCTTGTGCTAGTAGCTGTATGATTTCTAACTGCATTCTCTCTCTTTTTTTTACTATTTTTATTTCTTATATTTATTGTATCACATATTACAATATTAAATAATAAAAGACAATATTACAAATAAAAGAAACAATAAAAATCCAATTAAAAATCAATGCACTAAACCTGCTGCTCACAGCCACAGTTCCTATTTTTCTTCATGTCATGGGCCAGCTGAATGAAGCTTATGGATCATGGGTGGTCCATGGACCACAGTTGGGAACTTCTGCCCTAGCTCCTGTCTCACACACTTTCCATCCTGCCCTTGAGCATGCTTTTACATTTCCCGCTAGTAGGCAAACAATGATTTCTAGAAACTAATGCCAAAATCAGCTAGAGAGGGAGGCAAAGATAGATTTTCTTCTAAGATTTTTTTCAAAGAAACAAAGCTTTCTCCATTCTCTGCTTCTTCTGTAGTCATCCAGTACAGTGGTACCTCGGGTTACATACGCTTCAGGTTACACACGCTTCAGGTTACAGACTCCGCTAACCCAGATATAGTGCTTCAGGTTAAGAACTTTGCTTCAGGATAAGAACAGAAATTGGGCTCCGGCGGCGCAGCGGCAGCAGGAGGCCCCATTAGCTAAAGTGGTGCTTCAGTTTCAGGTTAAGAACGGACCTCCGGAATGAATTAAGTACTTAACCTGAGGTACCCACTGTACAGGCAATACTCTGTAGGGGCAGTGTGATGCAGTGGTTTAGGGTGCTGAACTTGGAAGAGAAAGACATGGGTTTCAGCTCTTTGGGTTAGTAAACAAACATGGGCTTGCCATTCTCTCATAGCCTAGTTTTGCCTTACAGATAGGTCATGAAAATGATGAATAAAAATATTAGGTCATGTAATATGGAACGTCTATTCAATATGACACTATCTGGATCCTTTGCTGGCTGAGCTTAACGCTTGCTTGAGGCATATCAGAGTTTCAGACAGCGATTGCGCAAATATGTGTATCCAACCTGAGTGCTGATTTATTTTTTTTAAGCCTATTCCAATTTTCTTTGAGTGCAATTATAACCTTTTGGGGGCAATGAGAGCTTGGTTTCAGTTCCTCCCACACAACAGGTGATTAGAGATGTTGGAGTTAGTAGAACCAGTCATCTGTTTAATGGCATGCCAAAGAATCAAATCCTGTAGAGCCAGGGTATCCAGAGTGGTGCCCTCCAGATGTTGTTGGAGTGCAATTCTCATCACCCTGATCATTGGCTGGGGCTGATGGGAGCTGTAAGTCCAACATCTGGAGGGCACTATGCTGCTTACCCCTGCAGATGAGTGACTGTGTTCAGATTGAAGTGTAAATGTAAATTGTTCAAAACATTTTTTGAATATGTTTGAATTTTAAAAGGGGAATGTTTACCCTGCTTTCTGTTTCAGATACAAACTACAATAAAGAACTACCTGGCAAAATGTACCATGCTCCTTTCAAGCATCTAAACCTAGTACTTAAAGAAAGGCTTTGCTATTATTTCTCCAGAGTCTAGATGTATCATATCACTTATCTAAAGAGAGAGCTGATATATATTATAAAGAAAAATGCTGACCTAGTTAGTAAAGCTGAAACCATTCATTAATTAGAAGTCATAATTGCAATTACATGGCAAAATTAATTTATCATGAAAATAATCCTATCAGTTTTCCTTTCTGGAAAAGTGAAGTGATTTTTTTTTTTTTAGCAAGACAGATAGCTCAAGGCTGATATTCTTGTGATGCTGCATTAAGGCTGAATGAAACAGCAAACATCATTTTCAGGGTTTGGGGCTTCTAGCACTAACAGTTTGTCTATTGTATAAGTTCCATCTCTAAATATATACAGGTCAAATAAAATATGCAGGTATGAATATGTGAATGGAAGGCGATGCCGATATATTGGGGGAAAGTAATGGAGATAACATGAGCAATTCATTTATAGTATAATGCATATAATATAGCAAATATGCTACAGCATATGAGGTGCAAAATGCTTTTTCCACCCTCAGGCTATTTAGGCTTCCTTGATATTCAAATTCTAATGTACAGTAAATGGAATTTAAGGAGGTCCACCTTGCTGGACCTCAGGCAGACTTGGAAAAGCAGCTTCTTACGGATATTATTTTATATACTGTATATATTTTCAGAGGCGTTATAGCCATGAAATACAGCCCTTTGATGACATCATAGCTGTGAAATACGACTTTATTTTGTTCATTGGTGGTCAGAATTTTGCCTTATAAGCATTACTGTCACTAAAGCATATGATACTGAATGAACTACCAAGATAAGTGTAATATCTTAATATGTTTGACCATTTTTTTATTGTGTGATGGAATAACAACAACAATAACAACAATAGATTAAAAACAATTTGTACCTTGCAGCTAGGAATCTGAAATATTTGGTGTTGTCGCACTCAAAACCCCTTAGGTTTGGTGTTTGTGTTTTCAAAAATATAATACTATACACATAAATAATCCTAAATATACCAATTAATTAATTAATTTTCTGTACCATCCACCTGAAGATCACAGGGCAGTTTACATTATAAAAACAAAATAATACACACCATAATAACTGCTTTTGCTTCAGCAGTTTCTCTTTGTTTATTTATTATATTTGTCCCTTAAGAGAGCTTAGGGCAGGAAACAATAAAGGTACATTGTTAAAAACGGAGTTATGATAGCAGACAAGTCAGCATTAAATTATACGAATACAAGTATATATAGAAGTGATGTCACTCTTAATATGCTCTTGATTTTCTTCAATGTTACAATAAACTGAGATTGAAGCTCCTTATGCAGGCTTGTATTCTCCACTACCAAGGTGGATCATTACCTTTTTAATGTGCAGATACATGCAGTAGTCAGCCTTCCTTGCCGTTTAGGATATACTTAAGAATCTCCTGTAGTTCATTGTGGTGCCTATTTCACCAGCTCATTCATAATTTTGGCATATTACATTGACTCTGTTACGTTACTTACCCTACTTGTCTGCCTTTAAAAATGTTTGTGATAGATTAAGGATTGCAACAAGGGTTTTCAAGACTTTTGTTCAGCCCTTAATATCTGTTTGTATTTCTCACATTTTGAAATTCTTTAATTGAGTTTGTGTGTATGTGCTAAGAAGTGGTGGTCATTTCTAGTCAGTTGTCTGAATTTTCTATGCAGAACAGTGCAGCTTTCCATATGGTGTTGCAGTATACATTAGTGTAAATATATGCACGGATGGCATAAGAGTTCAATCATGGCATGTTAACATATGGAATATTCTGCTTAATAAGAACACAAATGCCAAAATGAATTTTATTATATTAAATGGAAGGTGGTTTGGAGCAAACTGCCGAATGTACTGGTGTTATATTGCTATCTCATCAAAAGGTAGCAAATGCACAAGACCTTTTTGCAGTTTTCAATTTGAAAGAAAATGATTTCATTAAAAAAAAGGAGCCATCAGTCTGGGTGTTGGAGAATGCTGGAGCCTGATGAAACCAGCTGAAGAGACAAACTGAGTGTACAGATGCAGATTAGGCTTCAGAAGATGAGGGTGTAAAAGGGATTTAATGGTAGGATGGATTATAGAAATCCTTGTAACAATGTTAAATAATTATAGTTCCAGCCGAGATCAAAGCAGTGCTGATTGAACCCCCTCTAGCTGTTAACACAGAGTATCTTGAAGAGAAGGAGAAAAAACCCTCAGAGATTGGTCAGCCTATACTGACAGTGTCCTCTGATCTATAGAAGTTCCAGCTGCATTGAAGGTACAAGTTGTGGGGGAGGGAAAGATGGAAAGAAGAACTTGTCGGTATGACTAGTATTTATTATATGCGGCTTTCTTGGGAGGATATTAAAATTAGCTTCGGTGGCTACTTGCATACTTGATTGTGGTTGCTATAAATTTAACTTTCTATGCATAGGGCAAGGGATGATAGGGGCATTAAATTGTTAAGCAGAACCTTGTTCTTCCACACATGCCCATATAAATAAGCTCCCTGCTCCATTGCATGATTTGAGCTGTAGCACAAATGTGTATGTCTTAATGCCAGTAGTAAAAGTAACTGTGTGTAAACGTACTAAGTAAGCTGTGGCAGTGTGTGTGGTTTGGGAGCTGCACGGTCAGGGAAAAAACAATGCTGTCCAGGGCTGTAAAGACTGTGGAGAGAATAATTGGGTGCACTCTTCCCACCTTGGATTAAATCTATGCTTCCAGGCACCATAAGAAAGCTGCAGAGATAGTGCAGGATAGTGCGCAGTCCAGAAATGATCTCTTTCTGTTTCTGCCTTCTGGAAGAAGGTACAGGATTATAAAGGCTAGGACTAGCCGCATGAGAAACAGTTTCTACCCAAATGCGATTTTGGTTTTAAACGCAGTGTAAGGAGTCTTTTGGGGACGTGGGTGGCGCTGTAGGTTAAACCACAGAGCCTAGGACTTGCCGATCAGGAGGTCAGCGGGTTGAATCCCCGCGACGGGGTGAGCTCCTGTTGCCCGGTCCCTGCTCCTATCAACCTAGCAGTTCGAAAGCACATCATCATCCCTGGCCTTGGCCATCATGGGTAGGAGTCATAGTCCAAGGCATCTGGATGGTACCAGAGTGAAACTAATTTTTTATTTTTTTTGGTAAACACTTTTGGCAGCTCTCAAACTTTCCTCCTCTTGGTAATTCTTGATCAAAACCACCTGTTTATTTACATTCCTCTCAGCTAGCCAAATCTGGTAATCTGTATAATTATCCCATTCAGTGTGCGCCTTCATGATTGGTTGAGATCACCCATATAATTAAACCAGAAAGAAGAAAGGAGAAGCTTAGCAGCAAACATGATTGAAGAAGGGAACATTTCTGCCTCAACGCTGCAGCTCTACAGGTGTGCAAACACACCTTCAAAACCAGCAGCCTTCATGTGCAGATTTTGGGCGCATGGAGAGGACATGGAAGCCCCATTCTGCCAGTAGATCCCCACCAGCACTGCATTGGATACAGCCATTAGCTTCTGCTTGAAATGTGAAACAGGCTGCTTCTCCCCATTTTGCATTTCCACTTGCCATTTTCTTGATTTTGGGGTGGTAAGGTGACTTTGGCCATTTCAGGTGCAACTTATCAGATCTTTTCAAAGATCGGTTGGACCAGCAGCCAAATTGTTAAGATTTCCAAGAATGGCATATGAATTTTAGACCTTTTGAAAGTTCAGAGTCAGGAGCAGGTCAGCAAAAAACACACACCCAATGTCACTCTTTATAAGTGCAGACTTACCATTTCTTCCCAGTAGGTCTTGCACCAATGAGGCAGATGTGAAGACTGAAGGTCCCCCCTACTTTCCACCATTCTCCGTCTTATCTCTCTTTGCTTCACCCTCTTCATTCCTCTCTGTGTTCTGGGAGACCAGAGGGAAGGGGAGCTGGTCACAGCAGGTGGGGAGACTCCCTGGCTTCTTCAGCAGCCTGCCCCCACTCCTCCTCACTTCTGCCTCATCAAAGTGTAATTACAGGTTGCAACATGGAGTAGTGATTTCTTTACCATTGATGAGCAATGACTGGAAATTTATTGAATTTCTGTCTGCTAGGTAGCTGTCAAGCCCTGATGAAAAGGGCAGGAACCATACAATGAGCACTTCTTTGAATCATAGGAAATCCAATAATAATAATAATAATAATAATAATAATAATAATAATAATAATAATAATGGTATTTGGCTTACTTGGCTGAAATCCTGGGAGGACCTCTGCCAGTCAGTGTGGAACATTACTAAGCTAGATGGACCAACTGGTCTGAATTGGCATAAGCCATTTTCCTCTATTCATAAAAGAAAGGGCTTAGCTCTGAAGTAGGGCATTTGCCTTGCATGAAGAATATCTCAGGTTCACTCTCTGCTATCTCCTGTAGGGCTGGGGAAAATGCATGCCTGAAACCCTGGTGAGCCATTGCTAGTCAGTGTGTACAACATTTCCCAATGTTCATATGAGTTTCGTTTTGAAAATATGATGGCAGTAAAATATAAAAATGCTAAATGTGGTGCAAGAAGGAGATGAGTGAATTAAAAAAATCTGAATTCAGTATAGTTTAAACAAAAACAAACAAATACTCATGGACCAATCACAATATTAATATCACATCCAATTTGACCTTAAATCATTTTACAGTCATATTTCTTAATATTTATTATATTTTGTTTTCAAGTTCAGTTATTCCTTCAGGATCTGAACCCATGGGATAACTTTACTACAAGTGCAAGTGCCTCTGTTAATAATCCAGCAGTCTGTTTCAGCTCTGTTGAAAATAAAAGAATGCACATATACACAAATAAAATGTGAATTGAATACAGTGTTCCTGATTTATCTGAAAACATTGGCTAAAAGTACTTCATTTATTTTACTGGTGCAATAAAGTAACTTTACAGTTAGTAACATATAACTTACAGGAGTGACAAATTTGGTGCTTAAAAATATTTAGGTTAAAAAAACGCTGTCACTTCTAGTAAGTCATTTTTAGAGTGTAATCACTTTAATTCTCTACCTCTAATTTTATCACCATGAGACAAGCTCTCAGATGAGAGTCCCTTAACCTCCTGTGAAAAAATTCACTGCAGTTTCTTGTTGTAATTTTTAAGTAGGATGGCAGCATACTAGCTCAATTTATGTGCTGCTATACTTGCTTTAGGACTTAGGAAATACTTTAGAACAGTTTTTCTAATATTTAGTAGCATGGCTATAATACATCTGTTAAAGTTGGCATTTTTAACATGAACATTGGATATTATGTAAATATCTTTTGTAAGCTAAAAGCGAGTTGAGGGTTCTTTTGTAGAAATTTATATTATGGGCTAGGGTGAAAAGTATCAACTCAGGGCTGCAGACACCACCAAAATAGTTGCTAATTCAGTGTGAGTATTGAGAGTGTTACCATCACTGGCTTCCATCATGACATCATTAGACTGAAAGAGGTTTTGGTTTAAAATAATGATGCTGATCGACAGACAAGTCACCAGTTATGCAGTCAACAATGTGTGAAAAACAGCAAAGGATCCGAGTGAAGGGTGGGCTGGGGGACCACCAGTTCCACACTAGCACCTTTTATACATAAACATCCAGTGCAGTCCTGCTTTTGTACCATTTCATTTTGTTCATTATGGCATTTTAGGAAAGGCTGCTGCCGGGTTATTCGCTCCCTCCCTCTTGTTCCTACACACCCATGAATTTGATCTGGGGGGAGAGAAGAGAAGTGATGCTTCTGGGTGGCAAGCTGAGATACTTTCCCTGATGGAATGATTGCCTTAGTGCAACACTGAATTCCTCCCAGAAACATGGTAGAACGGAGAAAATCAGTGTGATATGGTTACCTATGGATACAAACTTTATAGGATACAGTCATACCTCATGTTACGTCCACTTCGTGTTATGTTCTTTGAGGTTACATCCTGCGGCGACCCGGAAGTACTGGAAAGGGTTACAGTGGTGCCCCGCAAGACGAATGCCTCGCAAGATGGAAAACTCGCTAGACGAAAGAGTTTTCCGTTTTGGAGGTGCTTCGCAAAACAAATTTCCTATGGGCTTACTTCGCAAGACGACAATGTCTTGCGAGTTCCTGCTGGTTTTTTCCCCTCCCCCCTTTTTCTAAGCTGCTAAGCCGCTTATCAGCTGATCCGATCAGCAGATAAGCCGCTAAAAGCCGCTAATAGCGCTAATAGCGCTAATAGCGCTAATCCGTCAATGGGCTTGCTTCGCAAGACGAAAAAACCGCTAGACGAAGAGAATCACAGAACGGATTCTTTTCGTCTTGCGAGGCACCACTGTACTTCCAGGTTTCACCGCTTGCACATGCACAGACACACAAAATGACGTCACGTGACCTGCAACCCGTGTGTGCGCTGACGCACCACTGCGGGTTGTGTTCCTTTCATGTTGCGAACGGTCCTCCGGAACGGATCCCATTCGCAACCAGAGGTACCGCTGTAAAAGGGAAGGTCTGCTGTGACCAGTGTTGCTCTGTACATCAGAAAGGATATAGAAATCTCAAAAGGCACAGCCTCTTCCACAAAATAGCAATACCAGACCCCAAAGGTAATGTACCACTGGGGACAAATACATGTTAAGGTTATAGTACAAAATGTAAGTTCAATAGTGTGTGTGTGTGTGTGTGTGTGTGTGTGTGTGTGTGTAGTCCCTACAAAGCAAAGGGCCAGATAATTCGGCTTCCTATAAATGGGTACAACCTAATATTAGGATTTACAAGAAGTTTAATTAGGCTTTATTTAAGAAACATTTGTAACATAATCATTTATTACTATGGGAATCATGCACTGTCAACTCCTGACAATGTGAACATCCTGAGGGATGTGTGAATTAGCTGTCTTTGCAGCTTTTATATCCCCATGGAGATATTTTCTGTTAAAACAAAACCAAGGGACAGATCTTGAGATGAAAGCAATAAATTGGTTTTGATACTGAAGCATTGATAAAGATGGACTTTATAGATCTCAAAAGCTCAAAGGGGAACATGCATAACCAAAACTAGGATTAAACCAGTGGTCTTCAATCTGTTCAGATCTGGGACCTGGTTTTAACTCTCAGTTTTATAACATGGGATTTTCAAATTCAGTTTTTTAAAACAACCATTACACTCATTGATACATACATATTAGAAAATTGCATGTAGTAGATTACTCCATCTTTTAAAAATAAAAAATGTGCCCTAAAAGAACAGGCCTGACAATTTGATTATAACAAAATGTTTTAAAATTATTTCATAAATGAATGAAACAGCAGCTGCACATTGCTGCAACTTTCCTGAGGCCAGTCCATGAAGACCCACCAGTTGAAGACCTCTGGTTTAGACAGATGCTTTTTGTAGTGACTTCTAGGAGCAGCTATTACAGTATTCATAGAGTTACAATGAAGACTACTTTTCAGCCTATTGTATGCTACATGATTGTGCTATCATTTTCTCTCAAATCTCATTTCATAATTTGCATAAGTCATGGCTCCACAATGGCCACAAGTCACTCGCATTCTTATTTGTGCACCAAATAGTATGGTAGGTAACCACATGCTAGTTATTATACTTATGGTGTATTTACGTCTGTGATTATAATAGTATATTGTTACCTGCCATCAGTAGCCTCTTACAACAGTAAGTATTCTTTGCTAGCCTTGTCTAATGCGAATTGTAAGCTTTCATATTCCATGGGAGAGGGAAACCCTTCTGATTATAAGAGGAGCTTCTAAGATATGGATTAATCTGTTGTCAGAAGGTTTTTATTAGAAATCAGGAAAAAGATGCAGAATATTCACTCTGCAGTGGAAGGGCACCTTCCAGTGGTGAAAAGAACTCCAGTGCAGAAGAGTGGCTCCTGCTGGAGAAAGGGGGAAGAGGCAATTTTTGCCAAGTTCCCCTTCTTCTGTCCACAGCAGCACCTACCATGCTGTTCCTGAGGGTGCCCAGCCCTCCAGCATAGATTTGCATAGTTAGCTAGTTATGCTGGGGCTTGGAACCTACAGTAGGAGTAGTAATTGATAGCAATCTAGTTCAGTCCAGGGACAAGACAAGGCAAATCAGGTGTTGCACAGCTCCCAGTTGACCCTACTAGCTCTGGAGTTTATTTTGAGGGCCTGCAAAGCCCTACAGAGGAGAGAAGGGAAAGTTCTGTTCTGCTAGTGCAAGTCTGCTGTGCTAGCAAAACAGGAACATTGGCTATGGCCCTAAGTTTTGGATTCCAGTGACTCTAGTCCCCAAGAGAGCTGTACAATATAAAGGGCCTTGCAGCCTGTTCTGCAGTTGCAGGCCCTTGTGTGATTGTGAAACAAGAGAGGCTTCAGGAGAATCATCCTTAGCATGGCTGGCCCACTCATTAGACATCTGCCTCGTACAGCAGGACCCACAGGGGCAGCAAATCTGGCTTCCATGGATTGCATCACCCACAGCAGCTGTCACTGCTTGGAGGATCCGCCGCCTCCTTGGCAGCCTTCCCCCAATGCTGCCTCTACAGCAGCCGCTTGGCAAATAGAAGGTACTTCTGATCTCCTCCCTCCCCTAGGGAGGAAAGGTCATGGGCTGCCCTCCGGGGTCTCCTGGGATCTGCACCCACCTGGTGGGATTCAGCGTGGGTCCCTTTACCCCTGTGATGACCTTTGATTCCCACTTTGATTGTCAGGTAAGGTTGATTTGGTTCAGCTCCCCTGCTTTTCTTCCTGATGTAGATCTTGATTCATCCATTCTTCCCCAGTTGGGGTGTGTGCGCCATTTTGTGGTTCGTCTCATGTCCTGGGCCAGGCCTGATCCTCAGATTTCGAGGATGAGGGAAGAACCATATCCTCAGGCTAAAGGTAAAGGGACCCCTGACCATTAGGTCCAGTTGCAGACGACTCTGGGGTTGCGGTGCTCATCTCACTTTACTGGCCAAGGGAGCCAGCATTCAGCTTCTGGGTCATGTGGCCAGCATGACTAAGCCGCTTCTGGTGAACCAGAGCAGCGCACGGAAACGCCGTTTACCTTCTCGTCAGAGCGGTACCTATTTATCTACTTGCATTTTGATTTGCTTTCGAACTTCTAGGTTGGCAGGAGCAGGGACCAAGCAACGGGAACTCACCCAGTCACAGGGATTCAAACCGCCGACCTTCCGATTGGCAAGCCCTAGGGTTAGTGGTTTAGACCACAGCGCCACCCATGTCCCTTCATCCTTAGGCTGGAGCAGTGTAAAAGTGAGTGAGCTACTGGAGAATCATCTGAATCTGAACATTCCTCAGGCCAGCACTGGGACCGTGAGTCAGGAGACATGAAGGAATGGCTGGAAATGTTAGCAAAGTGAAGGAGAAGGAGTGTTTTGGCAACACGGAGTGTGAGGTGTAAAGGGAAGGGGTTTGGTCAGGTGTAAAGGGAGTGAGGTTGACAAGGGTACAATGAGGAGTAGTCTCTTGTATCCCATATCCAAATTAGAGCAATTGACTCCTGAAATATACCTAAAACTGAGTTTGCCATTTATCTCCCAGAACCTGTCTTGTTAAAATGCCTGACTGCTCTTATTACCGTGGTTGGGGAGCTATAAAAACTGGTGGTAGCATAAACATCTCTTGCAAATGAGGCTATGAGGGAATATTGTGGTCAAACAAGGAACTTCATAGTCAGTAGTGCCTTATATTCAAGCAGTAGAGCTTAGTTGAGTCCATTTTCCAAATAGCTGCATTTGGGAGTAACTATAAAACCAGAGGAAGCCTGGAGAACCCAAAATGCATTGGAACTTTGACTACTCTGTTGGATCAATAGATTTTCTTTGTACCATATACTTTTTCTTGTTCTGCTTAGTCTGTTTCCTTCTGAGGGATCAACCTGATTTCCTGCTTTTGTTGTTGTTGTTGGTGCTGTAGCAGTTGCATTGACTCCATCCTTGGCCATTGGAACTGGTTGGATTCCAGAACTCTTGGGGTTGTACTCACAGATTTTAACACTGACAATATAATTGGTGAATTATAATGGCAAGCTAACTGTGGCTATTCACACTGTGGCTTACAGGTGGCTTATGTTGCTCCTGTGACATGGGTTCATCATGGTGTGCAAGGGCTTGTGAAGCTGAACCAGGAAGTTAAGAGTTGTATCCTGCTCTTCCCCTGTATATTATATTATATTATATTATATTATATTATATTATATTAATAATAATAAATTTTATTTATATACCGCCCTCCCCAGCCAAAGCCGGGCTCAGGGCGGCTAACAACAATCAAATAATCAAACAATCAAATAATCTAACATTCTAACATTCTAAAACATTTCATTATAACAATTATGGCGGAGCAACAGGACCTATATTATATTATATTATATTATATTATATTATATTATATTATTATATTATATTATATTATATTATATTATATTATATTATATTATATTATATTATATTATATTATATTATATTATATTATATAACACTTCCGTAATTTGAAATTCCCAACACAGTTCATAATACAATGGATGTGAGATTGTAGAGCTTTCTGCTCTGGGCATGTAGCAGTGTACTGAGTCAGATCATGGCAACCCAGAACTCTATACATCTTATTTGGGCATTCAGAAAGACAAGTGTATGCATGCATGCATGCAGATCTAGTAGGTACTCATTACCCTTGCCATCAAAAGTGAAATCTGAAAAGTGGGGCACCCAGTTTTCTTGCTACTTATAACTGTGGGTACCTCCATCATAGTCTGTCCTCCATCACTGACTGGCTAATGAGGGAAAAGGAGTGGGAGTAAGCAAGCCCATTCTACTTATTCCTTTTTTACTTCCAGCTTCTTTGCAGAGAGAGTGCTGACTTGTGTCTTTTGACAACCAAAACGTGTGATTGTATCAACATGTGTCAGTGATGGTACAAACATCATTCTGAAGTTGTGTCAAGCAAACCTTTATTTATTGCTTCAATATTTGTGAAATGCTTTCAAACAGAACCTTTCTGGGTAGTAAACAGCTTGGTAAATTTTGATTCTCAGAAGCTGGAACAACAGTTTCGTTGTCTGGGTTGAATTTGCTATTTATTTCTCTGACAAAATACCTCATGTTTGGGACAGACACAACTTTTGTCTAGATCGCCAGCTTTGGTTATCAGAAACTCAACTTGGTTGAGTTTGTTAATAATATATTTTACCTTCAGTTGGTATAGTAGCCACAAATATGAAAACCGATAGTGGGGAAAATACAAGTTACAATCTGAAATTTGGACTCATATCCATTGTGGCAGACAAAGACCAGTTAGGATAGTTTGGGTATTTGCTGGCTATGCTTATTGAGACAACCCTTTTCCTGGAGAAGAGAATAAAGGTAAAGGGACCCCTGACGATAGGTCCATTCATGGCCGACTCTGGGGTTGTGGCGCTCATCTCGCTTTATTGGCCAAGGGAGCCGGCGTACAGCTTCCGGGCCATGTGGCCAGCATGAGTAAGCCGCTTCTGGCAAACCAGAGCAGTGCACGGAAACGCCGTTTACCTTCCCGCTGGAGCGGTACCTATTTATCTACTTGCACTTTGACATGCTTTCGAACTGCTAGGTTGGCAGGAGCAGGGACCGAGTAACAGGAACTCACCCCGTCGCAGGGGTTTGAATCGCCAACCTTCTGGTCGGCAAGTCCTAGGCTCTGTGGTTTAACCCACAGCGCCACACGCATCCCTATGGAGAAGAGAATAGGCAACCTCAAATTATTAGCCAACTTTTACTGAACAAACCAGCTTTTAAATCTGATAATCTGCTTCTATTTTGGGATATGTTTACTTAGCAGCCTTATACATATTTGGACAGAGACTTTGTGGTCATTTTTTATTTTATTTTCTGCACTTGGAGATCAGTAGAAGAAGTGCCTATTCTATTAGACAGTGCTATCCTTTACTATGAAGAGTTGATGGTGCAGCTGCAAGGTGCATGTTTAATATAATTAACCTTAATACACGTTTGGTGTGCTTACTCTTGAGTGACTATTCTTATTCCTAGCAAGGAAGAGTGGGGCTGCATAAACCCTATATATTTAAAGCACATGACTCCCCACCAAGAATCCTATGAACTTTAGTTTACCCTTCACAGAACTATAATTTCCAATACCATTAGCAAACTATATTTTCCGGGATTCTTTGAGGGATGCCATGTGCTTTAAATGTGTTTTAAATGTATGTTGTTTATGCAACTTGGTAGTCCAAAGATGATATGGTCTTTATCCCTTTCTTTTGGGTCCTATATGAGTCAGATACCAAGGAAACTTGAACACATCAACAAAATACTACAGTGATGATAAATCTGCATTTATATTTGTCTAGATCTCAAATTGTTAATAGTTTTATTGCAGTTAATGATCTCATAATAAGATAGTGTTGTTTTATTTATTCTAAATTATAAATTGTTATAAGGATCATTTTTATATCAAAATTTATTTATATATACTGTATATTCTGTTGGTTTAGCCGATAACTAAGTGACATACTTACATAAATGATATATAATATAATAGTATACTGCTATCATATATATTTTTATTTTCATAACTCATTTGTTATGATTCTTCACTCATTCCAGTTTTTCTTTCCTGATCTTTTGAGAATGCTTATATTTTTAATCTGAAAAGACTAGTTGATTTTTAGGAACCATTTCAGCATGCTTTGCATTAAATTGAACTAGCCTATGGAGCTTCCTGATCTGTTTCTTGCTTCCCTTCACCTCTCGGTCAAAAACTGCATCATTTCATAGTGAGAAGCATACATTAAAGTGCACAATAATAATAATAATAGTAATAATAATAAATGTTAATCAAAAACTGCATGTGTCTTTCTGATTGTGCCAGTGTTCTGGTATTCAATTATGCAATTTTCATTGGCATATTAATCATCTTTTCAACAAACAAGCCGGCGTTAATTAAAGCAAACCATGGATAAAGACATGTTGCCGGATCATCATTCCGTTTATCACAGCTCACAGGCTGGCCGTTAAGTAAATTCTGGACTGTGAGATGAATTTCAATGTTAGTCTCATCTTTTTTGGTTGGAGTTTGAATTCAACTCATCTAACAACAACAACAACGAACTTCAGGCTTCAGAAGAGAGAGATGAATTTATTTGTAATTAATGGCAGAAGAAGAAAGACAAATAGTTGTATGCCTCTAATGAGAAGTAAGGTGTTGGAACCCAATTGTTTCTGAATATTTTTTTTCTCCTCTGTCTCCTCAAATATAACATGTCCGCAAAATAGAATTCACACCCATATTTTTTGTTGTTGTTATTTTGCTTGCTATATTTCTGCATTCTAACTGCACATACCCACACACATTTACTCTTACCAACCTCTGACCACTGTAAAGTTGAAAGATGTCCGATATTACATCCAAGTCCCTGTGGCATTGTTCCTACTCTCCGGTTGCATTGCTATATGAATCAAGCCATCACATAATGAGCTTCCCTTCCCAATGAGGGCTGCCACCACTAATGAAGAGTGGTGTTTCCAAATGGTACAATTATTTTCTGTGGTTTGGGCTTTCTATAGGGATGCAGCAATGTCTGAAGCTGATTTAGAATGGTCTTAGTGGCCATTTGAGGCAAAGGCTTTTTCATGAGAGTGAAGTTGAAGGGTATAGTTGTGTCGGTGGGAGAACTCCTGCCTCAGTGACTGAAAATATGAATCGGCTGTCATGCAGGGACAATGTTGAAAGTAATTTAAAGATACAACCCTCTCTCTCCTATGTGACACCTGTCTATTCTCCAGTATCCCTTTTGGATGTTGAATGGTATGAAATTTTAAAGCTTCATTGGTAAAACTTGGGAATTTAAAAAGGCCTATTTTAGCTCCCTGAATCTTAGCACTCATGAGAGATAAGCCAGAACACAGGAAACCTGGATTATTTTTTTTAAAGAATAGCAGTGAGAAATGTTAACGTATGCCATCATGAAACATAAGCACACACATTCAGTCCATATTCATATGCTTATATTTAGCTGAATTTATCAAAAAGCAAGTAGAAGAGTTCCAGCCTTTTCTTCTCATCATCCCCATCAGCTGATCTCTTGCATCAAAAGCTCAGTGCATTGTCTTTATAATAAATCATGCCAGACCAACCTAGTCTCCTTCTTTGATAAGGTGTAACCAAATGCACAAGTAGAAAATAGAGGCTAACAGGGTAGGCAGTAGAATAGGCAAGAAGAATTTAGAGATAACAAAATGCATAACAGACTGAACATGAATCACTAATGTGATTCTGTGACTTATAAGACCAGTGCATTTAAATTGTCTTAACCAAAGCATTGTTTCAAAGTCCTGGGAAGCACTAGTAATGCTTTACACAGCACTGATCACAAACCTTATTTCGGACCTATTCTTACATCATTGGAGCAGTAAGGTTTCAATGACTGGATCCAACATTGCTCCAGTAATATTACTAAAATAATTGAGGGTGGCTAGGTCATGTGAGAAGTTCTCACATCAGTTTCCCCCAGGGAGGATTTTAGCCCCACATAAGTACTGGCTTTTGCTTCAGGAAATGATAGATCTAGGGAGCTAAGACATTAGTCCATAATTATAAGAGACAGCTGCCAGCTTAAAGCCAGTGATGAGTGAGTTGTCCCCACTTTGCCTCACAATTAGCTCTATTTCCTCCTGAGCCTCACCTCCAGATTTCTAAAACAGTGGGTTGGGCAAGCTTGGTTAAGCTCCCTGTAAGGTACCTCATTTCCCAGAACTTAACATTGTGAAGGGAAGGACTTGTTGAGGAGCATTTGCAGCAGTAGATAGTAGTAGTAGTAATTTGCAGTTAGTATTCATTGGTTCTAGGTATCTGGCAAATTGAATTCCCAATGGTTTGATTCATTGCACCAAGAGGCAATGGGCAAGATCTAATGTAACATTGTTGTAGAGTATGAACATCTTTGTTTTCTTTTGGCAGCCAATGATCACAGTCTGTTGATGGACCAACTGGCAGCCCTTTTGGAGCACTGAGGTAACTCTCAGCCAAGAAGAGGAGTGTTGTCAGAGCAGGAAGCTATGAATGGCACTAGCCAAGAGTACCTGTTCCTCCATGTCTCTCCTCCCCCACAGGACATTGATCCTAGGATCCCAGAGTTAATTGAGGATAAAAGGAAAGTGGAAGGATCCTCCTTGGAGAAACTAAAAGGATCCAAGGCAGCCTTTCCGTAGAGCACTCATAAATCCCAGCCTCCCAATTTTATTTCTCCCGTTTCCTTTTTCCCCAGGCAGCAGAACTGGCTGCAACCATATGCAAGTGCTCCAAAACATTATTCCTTGCCCTCTGAGGCTAAAACCTCTTCTAGTAGATGTTGCAGTGACAGAGTTCGTCAGTTTTCCAGTCATTCTATCTGACTGATTACTTGACTAGGAATCCCTGAGAATGAATGTATAGAGCAGTGGTTCCCAATTATCTAATTACTGAGGAACCGCTGTTTTTCAAAAGACAAGCCACGGACCCCCTACTTTTGAAAAAATTGATAACTCTATGGTAGTTACCTCTGCAAAGCAATTTTTTGAACAAAATGTGGGGTATCCCCTAATAAGCAAAAGATCTTAGGTATACTTAAAAAAAAAAGACTAGGGCAGAGTGATATCTGGTTTTCAACATTGTGATATGTCAGCAGCTAAACATTGCGATACTTTGATAATATCACAGTGTCTGAAATTGGAAATGTGTGCAGATGACGGAAGGAGGAGTCACAGAGATTGGGCAGGTGGAGTGCATGCAGATCGGGCGTGGGGATGAGGGAAGGAGGAGCTGCAGAGATTGGATGGGTGGGGGGAGGAGAAGAAGCGGGGTCATCTCCACCACATTGTTTGAGGGGATGGGGGAGGAGCATCAAGCTGCCGTCAATGGGGCAGCCAGCGGTGGCAGCTAGCAAAGATGCACATCCACTGTGGCTGCTGCTGCTTTCCTGCTGACTGAGAAAAGCTGTTCTGCCTCAGTGCCAGGGGGAGGTAGTGCCATGATGCCTTGAAGTGAGGGCAATGAGCTGCCCAGTTTTCCGTCAGTGTGAGGGAAGGCAGCTCGGATCAGCAGCGTTATCGCCTGAGATCATCGTGTGATATCTGCAGTGCCTTCAAATTGGCTGCCCTGTTCTCCCTTAAGCGAAGAGTGATATATTGCTGGGTCAAAATCGTTATCGCGGTGTGATTTCAAAACCAATTTTGGCCAATATATTGAAAAATTGCACAGCACTAAAACAGACCATAAAATGTGTGGTATTACTATGCAAAAATTTACAAAAAAAATTGTTGGGGTGAGGCCACGGCCCCACTGGGTATGTTTTGCAGACCCTCAGGTGTTCCCGGACCCCTAATTAGGAACCACCGATATAGAGTTTAGAGCCCTTTCTGCTACCTTGTGGCCTCCTTTTACCTGGGCAGTTTGCTTAAGCACAGGTAACCAGCAGCACTTCCCAGATAAACAAAAGATGAGTTGAGGGAAGTTCTAGCAGTTTTCCAGGTGATTCTTTACATGCTTTCAGCCAGGATCATGTATGCAAAAGAAGACTTCGCTGCATTACTGGTAAGCTTATCCAAGATCCTGGGAAGTTGTTCCTTTTCATGACACTAAGCTTTTTTGGGAAGCCCTGGATGCTATTCTGGGGGAAATGAAGGACTAGAAAAAGTAGACTGAAGAAAAAGATAATCTGTTTACTGGGAACTGTCTCTTCAAAGCTCCCATATGGGGTTTTAAGATCCCGAAAGCTGCAGGAGAACCCTCCCACCCTGCTGAAAGAACTCAGGCTTCAGATAATGAATTATCTTTGCCTGCAGGAACTATAAAAGGGAAATATCGTTTTATATATCTGATGCTCAAACTGCTTCACTATTCCATACAAAATCAACACTTGGCAGGCCAAGGTGTTCTTTTCACAGGATAGGATACAAAAGACCCAGGATCTAGTAAGAACAGCTCTTGCAGCATAACTGCTTAAGTCTGATGGCTCTTCTGGGCATGTTTTGTAATACCACCTGATCCTTTGGGCAAGAGTCCTTCAGGATCCCCGATGGGAAATTTATGCTCATTGCTTCCACGATTCATTCATTCTTTTTAAAAGTGAAAATAGGTCAGAAAATACAGTGCTATGGAGAGCCTTGCAGCTACAACAGGTAGAGCAAAAACATTTTAGTGTAGAAAGTCTAGGGTCCTAACCACAGTGTAAACAACTCAGGTAAGACACACATACCTTTCAAAACATTGGACTTTGCTTGCTCCACAGAAAGCAGCTGAAGCTTCCCTATTTTTGTAATGGGCAAACTGGTCTCCTGAAAGCAGGAGGGGATATTTGGCCCACTGCCACTGTATACTATAGTTTTGGTATATTGGCTTCCCTCTGATGGAGTTTTCGGGAGATGAGTTCTCCAAAACATTGTTCCCAATTTTAAACATTGTCACCTGCAGCATTGTGTGTGTGTGTGCGTGTGCGTGCGCACGTATGCACGCATGCACACACAAAACATCACTGTCTCAGTGCTTGGTGCCTTCCATCCTAGGCCATTGTTTGTAGGTACGATGAGTCTTAAAATATAGATATCTAAAATGTTTTCTGATCGTATCCTGATGAAGGTCACAAACCTAAACATCATCCCTGAAGGAGATGATCTACTTGGATCATTCAACCTTAATATGTTTCATTATTTGAAACTTCCTCTATATTTCACTGTTCTAGTCCGTAAAAAAAATAATTGAAGCTACTGATGAATCTAGACCTATAGCTTCCCAAAGGGTCTTTTGTTTCTCGTTTGTGAAAATGAATAGCAATTAATCAACCATTATAATTAATAAGATAAGAGTGCATATAGTTGTCACATTATATAACAATATCCTTTCCCATATCAGAGACATTTCCACAAATCTGATATGTACCTACGGGGCAAGGGAAATGTCAAGTTTGGAAATGCCAGCCTCTAGAAATACCAAGATGATGTACATGAATGTTTTGTTGTACAGCACAGAGTGCATTACTGGTTAGAAGAGAGCGGGGGGTGGCGGCAGGAGAGAGAGATCTATTGTGTCTCTGATTTCAAGCAGCTATAGTGTGGTATTAGGGCATTACTCCAAAAAACAAAAACAAAAAACCCCTCCAATGCTAATAATGACACCACTCAATGAATGTTTGTTTATTTTTACGTGATTTTAGACTACAATGATAAAAGATAGAAACATAAGATAGGTGTAAGTACTGATTTTTTCTGCTCTGTGTTTGGTATTGCTGTTTGCACTTAAGCAAAATGACTGTAAAGTACTTTGATTGAATTATTGATCATATGATCAGGGCTGTTTGCATTACACACATTTGCAGTCATCTCATTGTGCTGGCATAAGAGTTCCGCTATTAAAAGTCACCAAAACAAAACAAAATTACACAAAGAATTAGGAGCGAATAACTGAGATGAAATCTGCTACACATTTTCAGTCTTATCCTAGAACGTGCCCAGAAGAAGGCAACAATTATTTGTTTATAATTAATTTACTCATTTCCAACCCTGTCCTTCATCATACAGCAATCCTGGGTGAGTTACATCTTCAAAATAAAGCCTCCTTTAAGTAACATTAAAATTGAGCTAATATCTTCAACATACCATACTCAATCTACAGTACTTCTAAAAAAAATAATACACCTGGTCTTGCCACCTCAGTCCTGCTCCCTACCAAATGCCCAAATGAAGATAGATAGATAGATGATAGATAGATACACGTATTTACATTGTGCCTAATGGTAAACAAACAGTGTCAGCAGTATCTTGAGGAGGGAGGACAGTCCACAGATAGGGTGTCACCACCGAGAAGACTCTACACTGGGCTACCAATTAACATCATCTTTCATCTGAGTATAGAAGAAGGGCCTCCCAGAAGATCTTAAAAGTATAAGTATTTTCCTTCAGATACCTGGGACTTAAGCCATTTAGTACTTTATACATCAGTGCTAACACATTGAATTATCCTCAGTAGCATATGAACAACCAGTGAAGACTCTTTAAAATTGGTGGCAAATGGTTCCAGTTGGCTGACTATCCAAACAGGTTGCCTACTTAATTCTCAGACCTGAAGGCCACCAACTTATAGCACCTCTGTCCTGTTGGGATTCAGCTTTAGTTTATTGGTCCTCATTCAGTCCCTTACTGCTTCCAGAAAACAGACAAGCACCTGCACAGAAGCTGCATAGAACTACATATAGAAGCTAAAGTTAACGAGGGACCTGGAAACTTAAGTCCTACGAGGAAAGGTTAAATGAGTTGTCTATGTTTAGCCTTGGAAACAGATGGTTCAGAAACGATAGTCACCTTCAAATATTTGAGGAGCTGATATATAGATGATGAACCAAATTTATTTTCTGTTGCTCCAGAATTATGCTAAGCATTAGGAAGAATTTCCTGGTGGCACAAGCAGTTGCCTTGGAAAGTGGTAGTCTGTCCTTCATTAAGAAATCCTTAGGTAGAGGCTGGATGGCCACTTACCAGACATGCTGTCATAGCGAGTTTTCTATGCTGGTATCAGGGTTGGACTTGGAGGTCACTTCCAACTCTATGGGCAAGATCCAACTAAGTTGTTGCACAAATGGTATGAGGCCCACTTGTGCAACTGGACCTTCTTCCTCCCTGCATCCTCCATTCCCCCTAAATCTGCTCTGGGGGGTTGGGGAAAACCCAGAACAGGTTTAGGGGATTCACAGAGGGAGGAAACGAGGGAATCCTTGTTACACAAGCAGACCTCATTCTACTTGTGCATACCCAACTTGATGTCACATTGAATTCTACCCTATGTCTCTGTAGTCCTTGAAGTTACCTCTGAGAAATTGTTCCTTCATTGTGAAAGAGTGTATCCCTCATTTCTCTTCTTGGTCTTAAAAGAAGTTAAAGAGAGTTAGCTTTGTTAAGATGATAAACAGATCAACTCTCAGTAAAAAAAACTACTAGGGAGGAAAGTGTTTTTACATACAGTGGTGCCTTGCAAGATGAAATTAATCTGTTCCGCGAGTCTCTTCGTCTTGCGGTTTTTCGTCTTGCGAAGCACGGCTATTAGCGGCTTAGCGGCTATTAACGGCTTAGTGGCTTAGCGGCTATTAACGGCTTAGCAGCTTAGGGGCTTTAAGAAAAAGGAAACAAACTCGCAAGAACTCGCAAGACGTTTCGTCTTGCGAAGCAAGCCCATAGGGAAATTCGTCTTGTGGAACGACTAAAAAAACGGAAAACTCTTTCGTCTTGCGCGTTTTTCGTCTTGCGAGACATTCGTCTTGCGAGGTACCACTGTATTGGAATAATTTCTGTTCAGTATCTCTTCAAACAACATTGTGAATTATGCTGTAAAGTTGTGGGCAATTTTTGTCATATCTAAGTTCTTCTGTCATCAAAATACCTCCTGCATTGCTGACTTCTGTGCCCTAATAGCTGGTATTATCAAATAAGTAATGTGCAGTCTTGAAACTAGATTTTGGAAGGGCCTTGGACAAGACAGCCTTTCCTTAGTAGATTTACCTCCTTGCTAATGTCAACACAGCCTATCTGTTTACCCTCTGTCGCTCTAGATCTAGCTTAGAAGGAGAAAACAATGCAACTGAAGGTTCTTGGGCAAGAAGCAAAAGCTAAGAGAAGGTCATGGAACTCTGAGGATTAGCAGAGGGCCCCTTGGTGGGGTGTGGGCTGCAGCGAATGCCTGAAAATACTGGCCCCCAAAATGTTCCTTATATAAAAGGAACACAACATTGAGATGGTGTGCTCCATAGCCAACGCCAGATTCCCTTTCTGCTGAGGTTTTTGAGTGGAGGTTGTGTGGTCACCTTCCAGTGTTGCTTTAGCTGAGATACCTGCCTTGCAGGGGGTTGGACCAGATGGCCTTTGGGGTCCCTTCCAGATCTCCTGTGATTTTATAGCTATGATTCCTGCATTGGAGGGTGTTGGACTAGATTACCCATGGGGTTTAATCCAGCTCTCCTATAGTTCCATGAGACTGGAAGGTGGCAGACTCTCCTTCCTTGAAGGCTTTGAAGCAGAGGTTGGGTGGCCACCTGCCAGAGCTGCTTTAGCTGAGATTCCTGGATTGCAGGAGGTTGGAAATTATAATTTATCTCCATTCATTGTCTCCCATTTGTTCTAAATCAGTAAAACTCAGCTTTTAGGGAAAAGGTTGCAACCACACAATCATTTTATTTGATACTTTTCTCTTGCTTTGGCTTTTGAGATGAGATAAACACACAGCATTCTAAATGCAGGTGTGCTTTGGATTTATAAAATGGCAGTACAATAATTAGGAAAAAACATTCAGTCTTTTGGTAATAATTCCTTACATTTTCCTTTCAAACATGTTTATAATTCAGCTTGTGTTTTTGATGGCTTCTTTATGAAGCACTGTACTTAAGCTGAGAGAATGTCCCAGTCCACAATGTCCTACTTATATAGGGTTATAAACTAACTGTATCCTGTCAAGATTATTGCCATTTATTGCACTTTTAAAAGGTGTAGGTGAATGGTAGTTTCTTTTCTTGATGAGCAGTAATTGGGTGTTCCAGATAGAATTATCTGTTTCTTGCTTTATTTTTTAAAGAGCAAAGTCATAGTATTGAGCTTATGTATTTTAAAGAGTGCAAGTTATGTAGGCTTCAATTTATTAAAATGTAACGTACACGTAACACGTATATTTAATGAGAAACCATGCAAAATGTGGAGGAGAGATAATAAGCTTGCATGCATATTAACAAATAAGGAACTGGGAAATGAGCATCAAATTTTTAATGTTGTGAAATTTTGCAACAGCCCACTGATATAAAACGTATAAAGCAATAAAAAATCACCCATGCATGTCATGTCATCTGTGGCTTTTTTGGTATGATGCAGCTGAGCAGTGAGTATTTTCTAAAAGGAAGATAGTTGAAATATTAACTTATATTTTATCTAACATAAAGCAAATGCTCTTCCTAGTTAAAAATAACCTCCCACTTAACACACATGAATGTGTGTGAGTTTGCTGGGTAAATTAAGGTTTCCTCTGTCTGGAAGCAATTTGTGCTCTGATAGTAATGCTTCTGTGGTTTCAATAAATAAATAAAAAGCTTTATACTAGGTATTTTCATCTGAGAACTTTATAGTTGATACAGTTACTACAAAAATGTAGAACAGTATTTTCTAAATGGACTGCCTTTCAACGTTTAACATTTTAAAGTAAAGTAAAGTAACAGGCAGTGGGTTTGTTTATTTATTTATTTAATAAATATGTTTGGTTTCTTATGAACTCTTGATGGTACTTTTTTAACAAAAGTACATTATTACCCACTTTTTGTGTCACTGTGATGTAGAATAAGTGTTGGACACAGGTGACCTGGGTTCAAATCCCTGCTCAGTTGTGAAGCTTATTGGATGACTTTGGACCAGTCACTATTTCTGAGCCTAAAGTAATTTTCAAGGTTTCGTGATGGCAAAAGGGAATAATGGAGGCTTCCTTGCATATTAAATTCATTACACACTTCTGTCTGCACCTCTTTTTCTTGTTGTTGTTGTTGTTGTTGTCAAATTATGTCATTTGCTGAAGAGTATTATCATACAATTTCATTTGCTTGCATTCATTTCAGTCCATGTTGCTTTTAAAGACACAGTCATGCAATACAGAAATAATTTCACCCTTGACTCAAATAGCATTCTCCAGGGTAGAATATAACAACTTTGTACGGAGGTGATAGAAACAAATGCCACAGAGTCCAAATTAAACTGAGGAAGACGTTTTATTGAGTATAGCAACACACATTGGAATTTTGCCAGGACACAGGACTAATGCTTATTTTCACAAGAAGCATCAGCAGATCCAAGATAGTTTTACATCTTAATTTATTTTTAAAGGACCTAAGCCCAGCACATTCAGCTACATGCCTTAGTGAAGCATTATTAACTCCTTGCTGGCACACACAGGAAGAGACACCTGCTGAACCGTGCTGTCCCCACATGATAGCAAGCTTAGGCCCAGTCGTCTTGAGGAATACTGTCGCATGAGAGGTGTGCCTGACCATCTGCAGAGAATGAATCGTTTTCATTGTTCAAGCACAGCACGACATGAATACACATTTGCAAGGTTCTGTCCCTCCTTGCCAGCTGTGCTTTATGTTTCTGAGCGTGATGTGGCAAGGGGGAGGGCTTGGTTGTGGATATTTCCAAGGGGGGAAATAAACAGTGAGTTAGCCAGCGCCTCCCAGTAAAAGCCTACTTCCCAATGAAGAGGCTTCTTCAGTTTGTAGCAGCAGAATCACAGCAGATAGAAGCACATCAGTTGTAAAGCATTGTCTGTATAGGTCTCTGTTAGGAACTATTCGTTCTTGCAGAAAACGATCTGTTTATATCCATGAAATCCCATCTCAATGACACAAACAGGCCTTTTTTTTAAAAAAAAAATGCTCCAGCTACAATACCAGTTTAACCAGTCGGTTGGCTCTGGCAGCGATTCCAGTTGGGAAGTCGTCTTTGTACCTCTCCAGCAGCAAAATCTTGACAGATAAGCAAAGAGGCTCGTCTGCTTGCTAGCACCACACCACCACCCCCTCTCTACTCCAGTTTAATCAGTGCTTGGCCAGTTCATAAATCAGAGTAGCGTCTGTTTTTATTTTGTTTTTATCAAAATTTATTTCTATCATTGCAACAGTTAATACTTTAATAAGGGAACTTAACTGGGAACATTAGGAAGTTAGTTAGAGACATTCTGCAGGCGCTTTTTCCCTTGTCAGTGACAAGGTAAGGTAATCCTATACACAGGCTGCTATTGTGAGATGAGAAACTGGCCTCCTTCACTGCCAGAGACCAGATGCACCTCTCTCTATCCTAATCTGTAAACGACTTAAAGGAGTCTTATCTCGGGGCTCTTCTGCTTCATTTCATGCTTGATTTACTTTAATTTGTCTGATAGGGCACAAGGATTTGGAGACGGCCCATCTTTCTGCAGAAAACGTTCAGATTTTTTTTTCCACTTGGCATTGTTGTCTTGGGGATTTTTTTTTTACTTTTTTAAAAAATATGGAAGAAATCTTGCTCCAGTGCAGCAAGCTGCTTGAGTGTGTTTAGATTTAAGCTACCCCAGCAGAAAAGAGTTTGTGAAGTGGTATGATTGTGTGATGTGGGCCACATTTACATTGAAATCACATTTTACGATATATCAGGACTCCTGAAGGGAAAGGTGCAGTGGAGCGCTTGTGCCCACAAGATACTTTGAAAAGCACTATATATAGTAGCAACAATTGATACGAGATTTTACAGGAGTCTTTATAAATATGTAAATGGGTGTTATCTGATTGGACTCTTTGGCTACACATCTGTACCTCAAAGGAAGTGGAGCTGTGAGAACTACTAGAAAACAGTAGTTTGCATTCTAAAGGCGTCTGAGAAATAGAAATGTCTCACAGGTTGACAGCAGGTCGGGTGGGGGGTGGTTTGCATACTTTGGAGGTAGGTTTCTTTGATGTGAAAGCGATCTCTTACTCCGAACAGAGCAGGTAGAATTACCATTAACAATTTTCACTTATTTTCTTTTCTTCTTTTTCTAATTTTTCAGCATGCTGTAGATCAGCAGCCATTGACCTTTATAATTCCTTGTTATTTCTTTAAATTGCCTGTACAATGTGGTACCTGTGGGGAGGGGAGGGGGGCAGTTACCTTTAGTATTTTTTAACTTTTTTAAAGTGCTTTCACTGAGCCAAGGGACAGAAAATAAAGTCTTTGGTACATTGATCCCTTGATTGGTTATTTCCTAAATGAAAATGGAGATACTATTAAAGCACTAATAATGTTACATCTTAATAGTTGAGGAGTCAATAAATGGCTCCCATGTGCTTCATTAAAGTTCTTAATGAAGCCATTTTTGATAGCTGAACTTTACATTATCAGCTGCTTTATCTAGAGACTTTTAGGAGGAAGTAAGGCTGTAATGTGGTCTTAAGATGGTTTTTCTTTTTCACTCTGCTAACTGCATTAGTTATTACCAAATTTATGTATTACAGTATTGTAATAAGCAGTAGAGGCTTTTTGCAGAGGCTATCACACGTAAGGACAGGAAATTATAAGTGTGTATATGGATTTATACATTTATAGCATTAAACAGGGAGAAGAGAATGGGAAGAGAGAAACATTTGATGTACTTCCAACCCAACCCTGTGCTTCCATATATGTGTGCCTATTGGGATATGGAAGCAGCTATGCCTGACCTACGTCATGACAGTGTTTTAGGATGGGTAGAGAATATATCTACTTTGAGTGTTTAAAGCTACAGTCGTGTTATTTTTTTAAAAAAGGTCTTTTCTCAACCATGTTTCCCTGGAGTTGACAAGATATTCCAAACCTCCTTCTTGTGCATCCCAATAATTTAACTCTTCCAATCATACCTGGTTTCCCTTTTGGCATTCATTCTGGGCTAATCTAATGCAAATTCATTGTTCCTTTCTCTCCTGAGAGGAAAATCAGTAAGGAGACACAGCAAGACAATAGATGCTGAATATTTTTCTCTCACCCTCTGCACCATACTGCAATACATGAGAAGGCTTATTTTGATATATATTGATGGGGGTGAGACATGGTATTTACATGTTTCTGTTCACTTCAGTTCATGTCTCCAACACTAATGAATGTTAGAATGCCACTGCAAACTAACTCCCTGGGTTCAATGCCAGGGCTATAGCTTAGTGGTAGAGAATATTATTTGTAAGAGAAGGAGTCAATGTGGTGCCCTCCAGATGTTGTTGGACTAAACTCCCATCATGACTGGCCAGCTGGAGGGCACCATGTTGGCTACCCCACCTTAGGTTAAGTCTGTGGCAAATCCAATTAAAGGGGTCAGGTAATAGGTGAAAACAAACACATCTGCTTTATTGCTGCCACAAATCTGAGCTAAACGAACCAAAACTCTGACTCAAAGCAAAGTAGCCTTCATACAAAGTACTATATCAGTTTAAAAGCTGGTGACTGAGACCAGTTGGGTTATTTTATTGTTAATAGTGTTCATCCTGTGTTAGACAGGTTTGTATTACTCCTGAAAGAATGAGTTCATAGTAATGGAGCACTCCTTAGCCTCTCTTTGTCAATGGAGTTACAGGTTGCCTCTGTGGCACAGAGCTTAGGCTGCTGCGCCAGCTGTGACCTTTCCTAGAAAGAGAGAGCCTGGTCCTAATGATCTGTGTGTACTGGAAGGCCTTTCATGAAGGGTTGCCTTCGAAGATTGTTTGGAAACTGCAATTAGGCCAAAATTTAGCTGTGAGGCTCTTTAATTACTCCTGTTCTTTGCGAACTACAGTGGTTCCCTCGTCATTTCCATGTGCAATTTAAACTAGCTTTGACACCTTGATGCTATCTGAAGAACTACATTTCTCATCTGCCTGTTCACTAAGACTGTCAATGAAGGTCTTTCTTCTGGTGCCCATTACATCTGAGGAGTAATGGGTGGCTATAGAAGAAAGGGCCTATTCAGTGGTGGCATCCCAAGTGTGGAACGAACCACTTGAAATCCTGCATGTGCTGGCTCCAGCCAGTGGCCTGCCATGCAAATGAATCAGGGTCTCTGTCTATCTGTCAGCTTTTAGCATGACATCATAACAGAGTTGCCAACTTGAATAAAATGGGGGGACGGGGCATGTAAGCCCCATCCTACATAATCGATCACATGACGTGGCACATACACACCATTTGATTGACAATTCCCTTCAACTTTGGAGGGGTTTGGTCCCCTCAATTGGGGGGGGGAGCTGAAGGGACCTTGGCCCCTAGGAGTTGGCTCCTATACATCGTTAACATTCATCTAGCAATCCAAATCATGTGCCTTCTGGTGAATTTGCATAACTGGCTAGCCACGTCCTTGGAGCTGGCATATGGAGTAAGTCTCTTATACATTCTACATCCTGAAGAAGTCATGTGAATAGGCTCACATAACACTGCAAATCTAGTTCGAAACCAAACTCTAATTAGTTGCTCCTCTGTCACCCAGTTTATTCATCCGGTCAGTTCATCAGTGCCTGATAAGACCTTCTCTCTTCCACTTGTTCAAGGGAGCAGCAATATTTCCAGCAGATTATGTCAAAACTCTGGTTGACTGAAGCCAGTAGGTAGCTTTTTGGAAACCATGCACATTAACACCCAGCTGCAAGCTTGTCCTTGGCCTACATTATTAGGATAACACATTCAGACATTACAGTGTCACAAGTAAGACCTGCAGCAAAATGTAGCAGTTTGAACTGCTCCTGTTCAGTGTTCCAGTCAGCCATGCCCTCCTCCTGAATATTATATTCCATTCTCCCTCCTATCAGTTTTTCTGCAACAGTCAGTCAGCATTCTGTGCTCATTGAACATGCTCAGTTGCCCATTCGGCAGTTTTGTGGATCACACTTGCCATTAAGGAGAAACTTGAGGTTCTCAGGATAGATTTGCTTGTTGATGGATGGTGCCATTTTGGCTACTTGTGGCACTGTAATGTCTGAATGCAGTGGAACTCACAGCCTGAATCTTCAAAATAGAGTAAATTATGACACAATTGAGTACTAGTTAATTTTATGTCAATAAAATGGCCAGGAAAATGTTACTAATTTTACTTTGTGACATATTGTTGTATATCCATCATTGTGAATGTACATTTGATGGGGACTTTTTACCAAACCACAGTTGTCTCCCAGTGCTTAGCTAAACCACAGAAAATGTATGTCATGTTGTTGATTGTTCTGTCTTCATTTAAATGGCACTATATATTAGTTACCAAGAGAAAAATCAGTTTATATTAGACAGCAACTTAAGGGCTTGGGTTTTGATCTAAAGCTACACATAAGGTGTTCCCATATGTGTGTTCCTTTCCATTTACTTAAATGTCAAAGAGAGCTCTAACATGCTTAGCTTGGATGCTTATAAGAAACCACCTCTGCACTGAAGCAGATGGGCAAACCCTGTATGTCTGAACAGTGCCATGTGCTCTTAGAATTCCTTTGGATTCCTTTGGATTCTTAGAATTCATTTGGAGCCAGTGTGGTGTAGTGGTTAAGAGCGGTAGTCTTGTAATCTGGGGAACCGGGTTCGAGTCTCTGCTCCTCCACATGCAGCTGTTGGGTGACCTTGGGCCAGTCACACTTATTTGAAGTCTCTCAGCCCCACTCACCTCACAGAGTGTTTGTTGTGGGGGAGGAAGGGAAAGGAGAATGTTAGCCGCTTTGAGACTCCTTAAAGGGAGTGAAAGGCGGGATATCAAATCCAAACTCTTCTTCTTCTTCTTTCTAGTGAAATGCTGGTTAAGCTGATGAATATACTTCATTTAACTGCAAAGTGTGCTAGATAAGTCCTTTAACGGGTCACCATTTAAGTGTTCATTTTATAGTAAGGAGTTTTTATGCGGCATTCAACATCAACAAAAATCAATTAGATTTAGATGGCTAATAACAGCCTTACTCAAATGAGAATAATATTCCATTGAAGATGGCTTTTTGAGGCTCTTCCTGAATCCCAGCTTCTGTCTTTTCTTATATTTATGGTTTCACTAAAATGTTCAGGTAGAGAAATACCTGCACTCATAAATCATTGCAGATAATAGTGGTTCAGACACACACTGTCCAAGTTGATAATGGGTATCTGATCCAAAAAGGATGTCTTCCCCCCAACCCTTAAAGTTCTTTAGGCGGTGTTGGGGCAGTTAAACAAACCTTATGAAGCTTTTTTGTTTCCAATCTTATATTCACTATCAGTTTGATTAGTTGGTGCCCTTAGTGCAGAAGTGGGCAGCAGAGCAAACTACAAAGAAGCTGTTTTTCTAACTACCCAGATTACTTTCAACGAGTTTGATGGGTTTAGCTTTTGCCTATAATACTTTCTTCCTGCTTTTTGCAAACTAAATGCTATAAAGATCCCATAAGCTTATGAAATAATAGTGGAATTAAAGCAATAGAGGAGTGAATTTTTGTTAAATGGGCACTGGTGGAGCTTGGATGAAGAAAATAGTTGCCATCCTAAGTATACGTATATATTTTTCTTGATTTTATATAATGCTGGCTACGTTGTAATGCCTGTTACTTATTAGCTATGGGTATAATGTGAAACCCTCTTGAGCTATAGAAACATTGGAGTATCTGACTGTCTAACATGGACTTTGTGTAACAGAAGCTGAATAGTATTTTTATCACACACCCCTTCCCAGTTTTTAGTTTTTGCTTTGTCCTCTATAACGGATTATATGTCCTCTAGGCAAGGTCTCTTGGATGTGACTCCCATCATATGCTTAGGACTGGGAACATAAACTTACACTGATCCAGCATCATCCAATAATTCACCTATCTTGCGTGAATTCTCAGGAGCTAGCTAAGCTGATTTTACATTGTTGAGCAGCACAAACTCAGGCCAGAATCTGTCCCTTGTATATTCTTTCTTAATGCCTACCAAATCACATGGCATTTGATTTGCTAAAATTAGCTTTAACAACAGTAATGGTTTTTGATACAATGCTTACAAATACCGCTGATTTTGTCCTTTAAAGGCCCAAACGTCTATAGTTTTACACATCTCTCATGCATGAAAAATCGAAAGTGTGTGTGTAGATTTGCTGGAAATGAGTCATGCACTGATATAATGCCGTTTCCTTTGTATTCTTATAACCACATAACTAGTATGAGTGGAGATTAAAAAGTAGGTGGAGTTGCCCTTAAAAAAGGTGTTCAAAACCACAGAAAGCTCTTTGAAAAATTATTATTGTGAAAAGGGGAAAGTAGGAAAAAACCTGAAAAAATACGTGCTTGCATCTAAAAATATACATGACAAAGGAAGATACTGCAGTATCCCATAAACATTTATTTTTATTTTTACATAAATTCTGAATTTGCAGGTAAAAGGGGGCCACAGTTGCTTGTGCATAAAGTGCTGTATTGAATTTTTAATATCTGCCTAAAACTCAGAAAGTGTGTTATATAATGGTGTCTCGCAGATTTATTTTGCTGTGTGGATTTTGAATGCCCAGTGAACATCTAAGGAAATAAATAATTTCAGAGTAAAGAATTGCATGAGTACAATTAAAGCATGACACTAGAGAAGTACACAAATAATTAGGGTTGGATCAAGACTAAGACTGCAATCCTCCCGTTACCTGGGAACAAGTCCTATTGAACTCAGTAGGCTTATTTCTGAGTAGATGTATAAGATTGTAGTTCTTAGTCATGAGAACTTAGTCAGGAGTCTGGGTCCACTCTTATAGCAGTGGACCCATGGCCCTCTGGGAGTTGTTGAACTCTTAACTCCAATCAGACTCAACCAGCGTGGCCAAAGGTCAGGATGATAAGAGCTGAAGTCCAGCAACATCTGGAGGACCACTTCCTTTATAGGACTTACAGTGAGAACTGTAAACCTTGAATTAGTCTGCACAAGATCACATCCCTCTCTCACTCATCATGGAGAGAAAGAAAAATTGAATTGGGTGGTGTCACATTTATTTGAATGTGGTCTCTCTCTTGCCACCATACTCATTCTTTCTGTGGAATCACTTGGGAGTTAGGCAGATACCAGTGAAGGTAGAGAGAAAGGAGCTTGAGGGCATTAAATCAATATAATATATTGCTCTAACAAGGGTTGCCACCTCTTTACATCAGTACACTTCTTTTTTCCAACCTTATATTGGTCTCTGGCTGTTCGAACTACAACTCCCATTAGCCCTGATACTCACTGTGCTGGAGGCTTTTAGAAAATATAAATCCTGTCCCACCCCTTTTTTTTAAAGCCAGTGATAGCATTAAGGGAAATATTGTAATTTTTATCTTTTGAAGCAATTGATTTATCTCTGTGTTTCTTGGGCAATATTTCTGCTGGTTATCAAACTGCCTCACCCATGGGTCATGGCAGCTCAAGCAAAAAGGGTGGCTGGGGAGGAAGTAAGTGGGATGCCATTCACATGTTTTCTGAGTAATCCACACTTTTTTTTTGGTAAACCTTTACACCCACATCTTGGCAGATATATCACAGGTTTCTATAGGGTGGGGAAGAGGTTCACAGGATGATGGAGCATTAGGGAGAAGAGGAGGAAACGTGCTATATTCTGAATGTTTGGGAAAGCTTCATTCTAGAGTTGGGAAACATGAATGGATGGGGAATAACTGCACCTCAGCTCATGTTTGTCTGATATGAAGATGATTAAGTATTTACCGGAAAACCATTTGGCAGACAACTCTATAAACCAATAGGCAACAGAATGACAACCTGTATCATAGATGAAACAATATTATGCTTCTTTTCCAGATGACATCCTGCTGCTCCCATATTTTCAGAGTCATCAATCTCCATAGTAGCTTGATAGCAATCTTTTCTTCTATGTGGGAGATGCAGCCGTAGAATAATATTAGCCACACTATCATTTTTAAAGAAAGTTTCTATCTTATCTTTGCAATTATGATCCAGAAGTGTGGCATCAGCAACTTTCCAAACGTAGCATGCAGTACTTACATGAGTTAATTGCACAGTTTGGAGATAATGCAGTAGCGTTAACACGATTTACTGTGTAATTACCATTGCTTCCAATGAAATTATTGTGTAGCCGTCAACCTAGTATCTTATGTTATTTTGTGATAACTATGAAGTGATTACTGTGATTACTATTTTTTGAGAGACTGTTGATCTTTGACCAAGGTTTACTGGGCAAACTTGATGAAAGCTGAAACATAAACTTAACCTCCCTCAAAGAAAACAATTTGTAAGCTAGATATTGCCAGTCAAAGCTTATGCCTCATGCTACAACTTTGCGCGGGAACTGCTCAACTCTGGCATTCTGTATGCAGGAATGGGCAGAAATAAGCCCACCACTCAATGTTTCTCAGTGATTTTCCAGTGCTTTCCCCATGTGTACTGCTTAAGAGATCCCACTGGTTCATCCAATTTATTTACTTAGTTTGATTCCTAGCCTGCTCTGTCACAAGGGATAAATTTTAAATGAGACCCATAAAATTAAATAAACATTATAAATAAGTATATAGCTTTCAGATGCAAATCAAGAGTGTTGCTGCTGAGTGTGATTCCTGGTCTTTGGTCCTAGGTTCTGATATTATTACAATTTAATGGGAATAGCAGGGGTGATGCCAATAGAAGGCCACAATTTCTGGTGTAGCACTGGGGGTGAAATCCTGAGTTTTTGTTCTCCTAGATGGGCTACCTTCCCAGACTGACTAGCTCCATCTGCCCCTGACTTCCCTCCACAGCACATGCAAAAATCACCTTCTTGACCATTGGACCCGCTGTTGGCCCTATCCACTCAATCCACTAGAGCCTGTCTTCACATGCAGGGGAAGTTCCTAACTCATGAGGGTTTGAGACCCTTTGGCTACTCTCACCTGGCCAGTCAAAGTCATTCCTGGAGTGTGGCTGCTGTCACATGCTGACAGCTTCTAGGAGCCACAGGTGAGAGCTGAGTGCCGGATGGGGACCAAAGATGGAAAACTACCGAAGAAGGAGCATGATGTGTGCTCCGCCAGAGGTATTTCAGTTCCACTAACACTCCATACATAATACACCAGCCTAATACCATTTATTTGTTTCTGACAGAAAGAGCTGTTCAACAGGTGGTGGACTCTCTTTCCTTGCAGGTTTTTAAGCAGAGCTTGGATGGCCATCTGTCATATATGATTTGGCTGAGATTCTTGCATTCCACAGGGTTGGACTAGATGGGCTTGGGGTGCCCTCCAACTTTACAATTCTATGATGTCATGATTCCTTAATTTCTTAAAATAGTTTTCCTTCCCTCACAAATATTTGAACGACACTTCCTTATATCATATGTACTCAGCTTCTGTAAAAATTTACTCAGCTCCTGTAAAAATTGATTTGACTAGTTGACCAATTGATCTGTGATTGATGTCAGCATTTTGCACTCCTTCCATGGTACAAATGACAGGGAGCAAAGCCAGTGGGCTTATTCGCACATAGAGATGCACTGCCTAATTTTCTATATGCAAATGTGTTAAGGCTACAGGTTATTCTTGCTTTCACTCACTCAGAGGAAAGAGTGGATAAACCAGAAGTAGCTGTAGAACTGGCTGCTGTAGGGATACTTCACAGCCTACTCCTGCCACAGTAACACTGGTGAGATGTCCTTATATGTGAAATTGGCTTCTGCTGCATTTCTCATCCAGATCTCTCTAGTAATTAGGACAACATGTGCAGTGTGGGAGTGCAGCTGTATGACTTTTTTCAGAGCAATAGTGATAAAACCATCTTCTGAGGTGCCAGGGTAACTGATGGACCCTCCTTACTATAACAAGACCATGAGGTGATCACAAGGCTTTCACATTTTATTGTTGATTTATTTATAAAACCTACTAACCACTTCCCAGGCAAAATAGCTGGGTCAAACAATAAAATTCAGATACATACTGAAATCCCTCACACATTTACATAACCTTTTTATAAACAACCATCAATCAAAAATGCTAAAATAGAGTAGAACAAGTCAAGTGCAGAGTGCAGGAAACACAAAATTCAAGGGAAGGGAAGGGAAGGGAAGGGAAGGGAAGGGAAGGGAAGGGAAGGGAAGGAAAGGAAAGGAAAGGAAAGGAAAGGAAAGGAAAGGAAAGGAAAGGAAAGGAAAGGAAAGGAAGGAAGAAAGATCACTTGGTGTTGAAAACTAGAAAGTGTTGGTGCTGATTTTTTTCTGCGGGGAAAAAGAGTTTCAGAATTTGAGGAGGGGGGCTTCTTTGAGAATGTCTGGTATTCCCAGTAAATGTGACACCCATCAGAGTACATCTCTACTTGGTCCTACTATTGTTTGTGACGTATTAGCATATAAGAAGTCAGAGAATGAGGTCAGCTTACTTTTCTATATTTACTAATCATAATATATAATATTAAATGGATAAATACAGCTCCCTGCACTTAGAACTCTCCGTTGGGGGGGTGGCTATTGTGGGGGGTGGGACTGTCATGATGAGCTTCTGTCCTTCAGAAGTAACCACTACACCACTGGGTACCCAGCACTTCCATGGCAGTGGCTGCAGTTCATTAATGTTATCATGCTGCACCCAACTTTTTAAATTTTGTAATAATGTAGAATTGATACTGAGTTTTTCCTGTCTTTCAGAAATTTCAGTTGCTTGGGGAAACATGTACATCCTACTATCCTCATTAGACATTTTAGGATTATTTTAGCAATATGAACTTATAATAGTTATATGTATATCAGCCTACATATTTCTGATTGTATTTTGTATGAAGGAAAACCCTGCATACCTCTCACAGTATCAGTAAAATAGAGGAAATGCAAGCAGGACAAATCAGACTACAGTCCAGGATGTATCCAAAGGTATAAAGAAAACCTTTATTTCAGAAACTTTCTTTAGTTTGCCTCCCTTTTGAAGAGTATGCTAAGTAAGAAATGCTATAAGTCAAGTACAGTGCCTTTCTTCAACATTACAGGATTTTCTTTCCACCTCAGTTTTTGATTGTATCTGTGATCAAAGGGAAATATATACTGTTTGTATGCTTCTTCTTTACTTGAGAATGGAAGCTGTGGTGGAGAGATGAGGTTTGACCCGGAGGGTATATGACTGCCCTTGTGTGGTTGCCTGGAAACTTAGGCCCACACAAGTGTCAACTTTCTTTCATGGCTTTAAAGGAAGGCCGTGCCTCATAGAGAGCTTTATTCTTGGAGGTGGGGGGAAGGTCCTTATGTGTTTTAAAACAAGTGTCTCACCGGCAGATAATAGTGGAGTTGGGGGTTATAAATGATGCATTTTGCTCACTTCACCCTGATAATGGCACAAGGGGAAAAAAGTTCATTGCTCTCTTATCAAAATACTGTGACATTTCTCCTTCAACTGTAAAATTTCATATCACATTCCTCTGCTGCAACCGCAACCAAATTTTCTCGATTGTAAAGACTACGTAATCTCTCATCAAAAAGTGCATTTTCCTCACTTTCCTGCTTCTTGTAACTTAACCAGAAAGTTGCTGAAATCACTGCTTTTTGTTCTGCTATGGATGATTCATAGTTTATTTCTTTTATTACACTAACCACAAATAATGGGTATTAGCCTTCAAAATGAATTTAGGAATTGTGACAGTAATCCTTTGGAAAGAATGTCAGTCAAAAGGGTTCTAGGGCAGATATGAGAAGGGGAAAAAAATACTAAGCTATGTTCATGGACCTGCTATTTGGCACAGTGTGTGATGATACATTTTTCACTAAAGCCTAATGTCTACCATAAGGCTTGAGAAAAATAAGTAATATTAATCAGGAGTTTGTCTAGGCTATATGTAAAGAACACTACAATCCATATAAGTTGAAGTTTGTGTTTACATAATGTACCTTCCATTACATCTATGCATTTTTGAACAGACTGTTTATAATGGTGACACAGGAGTCTTGTTGGTGGATAGTATTATTTAAACAGTTACCTAAAAATACTAGTGCCTATATTTAGACATTGTAACTGGGAAATAACTTGAAACAGTCAACAGATTTTTAATATAGGACTTAGTGCATGGACCTCTGTGCATGACTTTAGAAATGATGTGGAATTGTATAATTGCCCTAGACCATCTGAACCTCCTTGAATGTGCCTTCTAGCTCATTAGAAAAAGAGTGAGTTTGGATCTAGAAGACCCAAGTTCAGATACTATCTCTGCCATGGACTTCTGATGTTACCCTGGGAAACTTTTAAATATATTTTAGCCTTGATTAACCTTCTGTGAAATGAAAATGTCAATGAACCTCACAAGATTGTTGTGAAGCTGGCCTCTTTTCATTAGCCACTTACTGTACATAGTGAAAGGTGCTATATAAATTGCAAGTAAAAATGGAACAGGTCCTTTTGAAAATGTGCACATGTTTTTAATAGCATGATGTTCTTTAGCACTATATTAAGATTTTGAGATGCAGGGATCTGAGAAGCAGTGGCACAAGAGCACTGATGTCAGGTTCAGCACTAGCATCAATACTGGGGGGTCTTTTTTGTTACACAGGCAATAGACTATCATTCACGATGCCACTCACTGGACTTGCACCTGACACTTTGGAACAATGTTTTCCTACAAGGAACCTGTGCTTGGATGGTGGGGGATGGAAATGTTGGATGGGGTGATTATTATTCCATGTTTCTTTGGCAGCTAACAGATTGAGGTTGAATCCTGACAAGACAGAAGTACTGTTTTTTGGGGACGGGGCGGGTGGGTGTGGGGGACTCCCTGGTCCTGAATGGGACAACTGTGCCCCTGAAGGAACAGGTGCGCAGCCCGGGAGTCATTTTGGACTCACAGCTGTCCGTTGAGGCACAGGTCAATTCTGTGTCCAGGGCAGCTGTCTACCAACTTCATCTGGTACGCAGGCTGAGACCCTACCTGCCCGTGGACTGTCTTGCCAGAGTGGT
This sequence comes from Podarcis bocagei, assembly GCF_964188305.1. Lineage (NCBI taxonomy): Eukaryota > Metazoa > Chordata > Lepidosauria > Squamata > Lacertidae > Podarcis > Podarcis bocagei. The sequence continues at coordinate 70,991,582 of NC_138133.1, forward strand.
GCATGCTCTAGTTATCTCCCGCTTGGACTACTGAAATGGGCTCTACGTGGGGCTACCTTTGAAGGTGACCCGGAAACTGCAATTAATCCAGAATGCGGCAGCTAGACAGGTGACTGGGAGTGGCTGCCGAGACCATATAACACCGGTCTTGAAAGACCTACACTGGCTCCCAGTATGTTTCTGGGCACAATTCAAAGTGTTGGTGCTGACCTTTAAAGCCCTAAACAGCCTTGGCCCAGTATACCTGAAGGAGTGTCTCCACCCCCATCGTTCAACCCAGGCATTGAGGTCCAGCTCTGAGGACCTTCTGGCAGTTCCCTCGCTGCGAGAAGTGAAGTTACAGGGAACCAGGCAGAGAGCCTTCTCAGTAGTGACGCCCACCCTGTGGAACGCCCTCCCATCAGATGTCAAAGGAATAAACAACTATCTGACATTTAGAAGACATCTGAAGGCAGCCCTGTTTAGGGAAATTTTTTTTAAATGATGTTTTAATGTATTTTTAATCTCCTGTTAGAAGCCGTCCAGAGTGGCTGGGGAAACCAGATGGGTGGGGTATAAGTAAATTATTATTATTATTATTATTATTATTATTATTATTATTATTATTAATAATAAAAATGAATAGAAGGTTTATAAAAAAACCATTGGGGAGTCCAAATGTGTCTCACAGTCCATAAGGTACCTCTGAGTCCACCCCTGTATGTTGGGCTAATGATCTAGCATGCTATCTGTGCATAGAAACAGCTGTTGAATGTATCTCTCCCTTGCTAGTCTAGGGTGGTTGTGTGGTGAAACGCCACCAGAACCAAATCTGTCACTTTATATTCAGTTTGGTAATATCTGAGATACTGTACTATATGTATTTCCACACACCTGGTTGAATATGCTTTATGACTACAACAGATTGAGAAGTTTTTTATTGCCATGCAGTCAGTATAATAATATTTCTTCTCAGTGAAATAATGATTTTGTCAGACACTTGGTATCTTGTTTTGTAATGTGTTTCAACTGAGCACTATTTATGCCAAGCTCTGGACTGTTGACAGAAATGTGAGAAGATACATCTTGTTCCCTATGTAGGTCCTCACAGCTTTGGGAATAAGTGATTGCTGACACAGTAGGAACATTCTCTAGTAGGAAGTGGCTACCAATGCAAAAATAAATAATTGTATCGCTTCCCCCTTCCAGGCCTTCTGTGTACAATAAGAAAAGCTATTAGGAAATAAGTGCCAAACATTAATTTTGAACTTGTTCAGCTTCCATATTGATGGCATTTCTTCCCCATAGCTCAACAGTAGACCAGATGGTTGGTTTGCAGAATACCCTTGGTATTAAAAGGATCTCAGCCAGCAGGAGTCGGACAGACCTCTGCTTTAGACCTTAGAAAGTTGCTGTTGGCAATGGTGTAAATGAACCAGTGTTTCGATTTATTATAAGGCAGCTTTTTATGTTCCTAGTGCTGTTTTGCTGCTGAGTTAATATATCATATGATGGTGCACCGGAGATCATATAATCATTGAAGCTGTACAAGACCATCTGGGGAACCCTCTGTCCTAATGCAAGATATCCTGTATCTTGTAGGGAAAGTGTTCAGTGTCCTTACATTTCTGTAAATCACATTTCTGGAGGCAGTAATGCTTCTGAATACCAGTTGCTGAAGGCCATAAAGGGGGAGAGTGTTATTGTACACAGATCCCACTTGACGGTTTCCCACAGGCATCTGTTTGGTCACAGTGAGACTCTTCTTATGTTCACCTTTGTATTGAAAACCTTCAATAATATAACTCTCATACCTTCATCAGGTAGCTTATTACATTGTGAAAATGCTTTCAGGAAGATTGGCCTTGACGTCTTAAGGCAAATAGTGCATGAAGCTGCAGTATACTAAGTCAGACCACTGGTTCCTTGGCCCAGTATTGTCTACTGGGCAATTCTGGCCCAGAATATCCCACTACTATGTCTTTTCCAATCCCTGTACCAGAAGCCCTTTAACTGGAGGTGTTTTAATGTGGTGTCACATCCATGTAAAGCATGTGCTCTACATTAAGTCAATAATGGTTGACTTGTGTGAAGTCCTTTCTTTCTCTACATTGTCTACCAAACTGAACTCAAAGCAGTGGCCAGTAAAAACAAAGCAACATAAAAAGATCATTCCTGGCATTGGTAAAACATCAAAAATGTGTGTAATTTTTATAAGCATACATTGGATCACTAATTAAGGAAGATATTAAAACTCTGTCTGTTAACTGAGTAGAAGTAATTTCTACATAGGTGTTCCTAGGTACAAAAGTTCTTTAAACATGTGAGCCCCAATCCAGAAACTCACTTTCCCCGCTGTTACCATGGAATAACCTTTTGGTAATGCATCATATGGGACGTATTAAGGTGAAATTATGGTGAATACTTACCGTATACACTCGAGTATAAGCCGACTTTTTCAGCACATTTTTTATGCTGAAAAGTCCCCCCTCAGCTTATACTCGAGTGAGGGTCCCTGTTGGTGGCGGAGGAGGAGGAATGAGCAGCCTAAAAGCATCCCTTTTGGGCTGCTTGTTCTTCTTCTGCTGCTGCCGCCACCAGCCTCTGCCTCTTTGCAGCACCTTAGGTAGGCGGGGGGGGGGGGGCTGGAGGGGAGAGAGAAGCCACCTCTCCCATGTGCACACACATGCACTCCGGCCCACCAGGAGGTTTGTAGTGTGGTGAACCAACTTATACTCGAGTCAATAAGTTTTCCCAGTTTTTTGTGGTAAAATTAGGTGCCTCGGCTTATATTCGGGCCAGCTTATACTCGAGTATATATGGTATATCTTGCACCCTTCAAAGAACTGTAGTACTATTTTGTTGATGCCATGAATCAACTAACTCAAATGATTCATTCCATTTCTTTAGCAAAAAAACAGTCATGTTGAGCAGTAGTCACCACCATATTAGTGTAATGCTGCAACTTAATTTATGAAAGGTTTTGTGTCCTGTATTTCTTTCAAAAGAAGGTAGCTTGGATCCCCTCAATATGTTCTTTATACCTTGCTTGTCAATGTTCCCTACAGATACATTTAATTGGAATAAAGTTAGGTTATACATTACCATTTTCTGTTAACATATTGCAAAAGGGGAAAAAATACATATATAATTCAGAAACTCATTGTGCAGATTTAGTGAAGAAAAAGAGGGGGGGGGTTCCAGAAAGACCTTTGGGGCAGAAAATTAACCATTTTAAGTGTGTGTATCTTGTTAGTGAAAAAAACAAATTAAGATACATTTCACTGGAAAGTTCTAATATAGAAACTTCATTGAAATAACCTCACTTTCTTTTTCAGTGAATCCTGTGCATGAAAGCTTTCCAATAGATTGTGACTTTAATCTACAGAGTTGCAGAAAGGATACGTGACAAAAGATGCTTCTGTCTTAAGTGAATTGGCAAGGCATCATCGATATATAGTAGCCCCTGAACACAGTCCTTTCTAATGCTAAATTTACACCTGGTTGATATTTGCTAGTTGCAAAATCATGCAAATTTTTGGTGTGAAATACTAAAAACAATTTAAGAAATTAGAAGCAATTAATTTATATTTGTGCAACAGGTAATATTATATGCCTGAGAAAACGTGTGGGAAAGGAAAATAAGGTGTTGGTGGGATAGTATGATTTCTGATAGTTATTGCTGCAGAAACCTAGAAGTCACAAAACTGTCAATTGAGGACTGGTGCAAATAAAAACGGAATGTTACGATTGTGTGTTAACTAATCTCTATTGTTAAAGACAGGGAGGCACAGGAAAAAAGGCAATGATCACTTTTTGGGAAAACAGAACACATTTGCACTTTATTAAAATAATGGTAATTCCCATGAGAATATGCAGTCGTACAGCCTGTGGCCTAGTTTGTATGTCACATTAAACCATAGTTAAAAGCTGGTGCATGCTGCTCAGATTGCAAGTGCTTCATTTCTGCCCTGTTCCTGCTGCTGTAAGTGCTGCCTGGAAACGAGCCAGGATTTGATTTGTCATTACATCCTCCAAATAAACAGTGAGCGGTAAACCAAGAGGAAATGTTGGTTACCACCCAAGGTTGATTGAGAAATAAATAAATCACAAGTCTGCGTTTGGATGTAATGACAAGCCAGACCATGGCTTGTTTTCTGGCAGCACAGGAGCAGCAGATCATTGTGCATTCACGTTAAACCATGGTTTAATGTGACATGCAAACCAGGCCACTGTCAGTAAAGAAAGAGTAAGAGATCATTTTATAACTCATATGCACATTTGGCTGGTTGGTTTATTTCATTGCTTTTCTTCTTTTTTCATATCTTACCTATTAATAGTATATATTGGTAAATGCTTATTTTTTATTTTGTTGATATACTGCATGAAGAGTTATGATACCATATTGGGTTATACAAAGTAACTTTTATTGTAGAGGGGTACGGGTAGAAGGATAGCTAGGAACAGACACTGTGGTTGAAACTGATTGTCACCAAATGCCCAAAATTTGAACACAACTTTTTGTTAGTTACCATGTGTAATTGTAAACTACGTATGTGTTACTTCAATGTCAAATAAAATAACAGTTATTTTCAATACATATGTAGAACATTTCAAGACTTTTGTAGAACATTTAACACACCTTATAGTACACCTAAGAGAAGAAGTGAGAGGAGTATATATATATATATTTTAAACGAAGGTAATGAACTCCAGTTTCAAAATGACCCTGTCTATGTTTAGGGAAGTTTTGAATGTTTGATGATTTATTGTATTTTTAATATTTTGTTGGAAGCTGCTCAGAGTGGCTGGGGTATAAATATATTATTATTATTATTATTATTATTATTATTATTATTACTATTACTATTACTATTATTATATCCAAATCATTGTTTGAACATAGTTTCAGGGTGCTGTTACTATATATATATATTTAGGTTCTCAAAATAGCTAACAGAACCAACAGTCAGGAGCATGAAGTGTCTTTGCATTTATCAGGGGGGGAAATCTCAGCAGAAAGGGACATTAATCAGGGGCAGCTGCTCCTCTGCTGAGGAAAGGAGCAAAGCAAAGAGCTGATGACGATCTTATCAGGAGTGGGGGTGGGGAACCTCTTCAGTAATATCATCAGCTTGAACTTTCCAAGTCTGGCATTTCAGTATCATCTGTATTTGTTATGAGAATGGGTAGGCTTGGGGGCTAGTGTAGAATGGGAGAAGGGAAGAGAGAGCATTTGAAAAAGGCTGCACAAACTGCATGTAACGGGATAAAGCAACTACTCGGCCTGCTAGGTCTGTGCAGTGTCACAATATAATTGGGAGTCTTTTCCGTCATTTTTGAAGTATCAGGTTAACCCTCTCAGGAGGAACAAGAGTGAGAACCCAACCACTCTAGATACCTTCCGCTGCATGCCAGGATATTTTCTTCAGGTTTCCTCACCATCCACTCAGTAAGCAAAGCAGTAAATGGCAGGTGGACAGGAGAAACTTACTAGGTTTCCTTCCCCTTTCAAGCTGTTATTTGAAAATTATCCTTTTTCTTCTTCTCCAGAGATGCAAAATAATATGTCCATTTTCTTAAAAACAAGCATTGGGGAACATAAGAAGTGCCATATACCAAGTTATATCATTGGTCCATTTAGCTCAGTACTATCTAATGCAGAATATGGCAGCCTTTGGGGGGCTACAGGCACATTAGCAAACTGAAAAAACTCTTGTGGGCACCATGTACACTCTGCAACCTTTTTGGGAGTGGGTGGGTGTCTAAAATAGACTGTTTCTTTCAAGCCTAATTTCATCAGGGGGACAGACCTTGTGGGCATTAAGGGATGCTTCTGCAGGCACTTGTATGCCCATGGGCACCATGTTGGCAACCGCGTTAGTGGCTGAAAACAGATCTCTAGGGTTTCAGATGGGATGCCTTTCTAAACCCTACCTGGAAATACTGTGGGTTGAACCTGTTACTGTTACTGTCACATCCGCTTTGAGCTATAGCTCTTTCCTAAGTATGGAGTATTGAATTATTGTTTGACTCTAGGTTTTACAGTAATTGTTTCACTTCTATTATGGGCCAAATGAAACCATACAATTTATAAATGTTAAATTCAGGAGGGGAAAAAAATCAGAATTGGTGGGTATAAAAAGAACATTAATTTCAAATGTAAAATATAATTTGTATTTTCCTCAACGCCAATTCACAAGCCCCATGAATGCATGTTGAAAAGTGAGTTGATGGGTAGTCTTAGTTAGCAGGCTTCTGATTGTTTTACTCTGCAAAAGAATTTTGTGTTTGTGGACATATCAGCGCTCCATGGTTTACTGTCTCTTGGGAGCCTATTGGTGGCATCAAAATGTCTTTGCTAATTAAAAGATCAGACCTGCAAAGCAATCTAGTGAGCATTGTACCTTGCATATAAATTCACTCTATTGTCAGATCCAGTATGTTGAGGGTAAGGCAAAGGTGCCAGGGGTTAAATCTCGGATTTTCTGCATGGAAAGCAAGCGCTCTGTCAGTGAACTATGGCACTTCAAAATTGCAACTGGTTATACTCCCAGGACTTTCTCCTATAATAGCCAAGCAATTTGTAGTTTTGTAGAACCTACTGAGGTTTGTATTGTAGATGTTTCACTAACCATGTGTTAGCAAGAGTTGGGTGTCAAAATGCCCTTTGTTGAGTTGACTTATAATCTATGAAACTAACTCAAAATTGAGATTGCCCTTGCCAGATGTGATTGTGGGATGTGCAAGTAGTCTAGAAAAGAGAACATCAGAATATGAGCTAGTTGGATCAGGGTAATTGCCTATCTAGTCCAGCATCCTGCTCTCCCAGTGGCCAACCAGATGCCTATGAGAAGCTCAAAAGCAAGATTCTTACTACTTATGATTTCTAGCAGCTGGTATTCACGGGCATTCTGCCTCTGAGAGAGCATAGCCATCATGGCTAGTAGGAAAACAAGGCAAGCAGGAAAACAAGGCAAGAGTTTGTATCTCCATTGACTGCAATAACTTATGTTTTAGAATTGTTTGTTTAAGTTCTTCCCTTGGTTGGTTCTTTATACTTTATGAAGAAAATGTATATTTGTTGTGAATCATTTTGAACTCAACTTTGTTGTTGGAAAATCGACATGCAATTATTATTACGTTAAATCAAAATAAGTCCTTTCTGGGGGTGTCCATTGGACTTGAGTTGGAGACAATAATGATCTATCCTTGTGTAGGTTTCTCTTGTCCTAGCACAGTCCGGTGCATATTGTGTAGAAGCATGTCCTGCGTTATTGTAGCATTATTCGTATGCTGGGTGTCTTCATATTCCTAGTTAACTCAAAGAGGCTTTTTGTATTTGCCTTCAGTGGAATAAGAAATACACCTGTTGTGAATAATGCGAGAAGAGCTCTGTCAACTGCAACCTTACATGATAGGCATTAATTTAATCTTTGTGCTTTCAATCTACTTCTGCCAAAGGACTTTGCTGTTAGTGCAGCATCTTTTAAATAGCAACTGTGTAATAAAATAAATGCTTGGTGATTTTAGCTCTTGGCCTCTATGGACTTTGACACAAGAAATGGAACTCTTAAGATCTTCCCTTACTACATATTTCCTTGAACTAAAAATATACTTCTTTAATTTTTCAGACTTGAGCATAAATATCAACATTAAAAACATATTCTGAGTACACTGATAGCTAATATTATTTAACATAGAAAGTTGGCTTGTTTTAGGATATTTTTTTATTTTAAAAATGCACAAAATCTGTGATAATCCATGCTAGAACTGACTGAATTTCATAGTCTGAGTATTTATAATGCAGAGAAGTGCAATATATGGTCATTTCTTTACTTCAGGGCCTTGATTCTAAATGCATTTAAATAAAGAAGTTTATTGTGATAAATTGTGTTTAGGACAGTAAGCTCAACTGCATTTTCTTGACCAATCGGTTTTAGGAACCTCTCCTAAAGAAGTGTCATTTACTTGTCTTTTCCCATATTTAAATGTTTGTTTGTTTGTTTGTTTTTAATCATTTTTATTAAGTTTCCCATTTTAACAATCCAATCAAATCACATTAAATGTTCCAAATTATACAAATACATATCAAATAGTCCAAATATTCTGCCTAAATTATAAATTTTTTGTTGGGACTTCCCATGCTTCAACAGTTAAATGTTGAGCATGAAGGGCATGAATGTACATCATTGGATATTTCTTTGCTTGATTCGTCCCAAGTGCTTGATGACTGAATATGAACTGGCTCCATTGAATATGAGTTGATGTGAGATGATATCTGCAATATAAGATATGTGATGGCTCATTCTTACATCCAGCTTATGAAGTGACTGCCTCTAAGGGCTCAGCCATACTTCCTTTCCTGCTGTTCTTTCTAGGCACAGGTTCAGGATTTTCATATCCATGTCTGAGTGGTTCTTTTGTGGAATCTGTGGAAACCCCGATGGCCATTTGCTCTGAACGTGGGTTTTCCCGGGGAAAGTACCAGGACATTAAAAAACCCGCTCAGACATGGACCTAGAAACCCAATCCTGTGCCTAGTAAATAGAGCTATCCTGGCACACATCTATTCACTGCTTAGGAAAATGCCTGGATATTTGCTTTCACTTAAATGGCTGTTTGGCACAATTTGAACTCTGTTGTGAACTTTTCTTGCAGCACTTTCAAATTTGGTGGATGTTTAAAGGCTTATAATCTCTCTGTACATATTTATAGTTCTAAAGCCTTGCTGTAGCACAGATTTTATTTTCACTTCATATTATTCTCAGTTGCTCATACAGAACCTCTGCCTTTTTTGCTGGGGAGAAATCAGGAACCGGAAGCCATAACTGGTGAACACAGTCACAGTAAGACATGAAGACCATCCGTCATTGATAGTTGAAGCCTTGGCTTTGCATTCAGCGATTCAGTTATTTGACAATGCCCAAGCCCAATTTTCCTTATTACATGTGACTGTCATTCTACAGGTTTTAAGTTGATCAATGTCATTTTATTATAAAACCAATAAAATGTTCTACCCAAAAAAAGTAAGGGGGGAAATCTCCATAATTTAAGTTATTGCTTTCTTTGCTACAACAAATCTTGTGTCACCTTTGCATTGGAACTTGTTATAGAAAAGCCAATAAACTCAGCCCTTAAGGTTGCTAGTTTCTCAGTTCTGTGGAATTCTGATTGAATCCTGTGAAAGGAGAATGTTACTGTTTTTGCCACCTCTATTATGTTATCTGTTCCAGCACAATTACACACTAATTTGGGGCTCTTTGTGTTTGGCTAATAGCTTCAGATTCAAGGCTGTCACACAGTACCTCTTGTTCATGAACTTCTAATTCTGCCTGCCAGTAGCCCTAGCATTTACCTATGGAGCACATTTTTTCTTTGACCAGATGCTCGTCAGGGTAAAATCACTAGGAGACTATCAAGAGATGATGCCATCTACTAGTAATACATGCCAACTACTAGAGATACATCTCTACAAAGATCACAATTATCAATAGTGTAGGGTAGTGTGGTTTGTTGTGTGTGTGTTGTTGTTGTTGTTTGTAAGTTTGCTTATCCCCACAATAAATGTAGTTGTCAGCAGGATAAGTTCAAGCAACGGATAAGGTCACAATTTCATTTAGTGACAACATCCTACAAAGCAAACTTACAAGGTTCGATTTATTAAAGAGTCAGAAGGGATAAGATCACTGAATGGCCAGTCTGATTTATCTGGGTTTGACTGCAGTATTTGAAAAGACAATGCCATATTTCAAGTTTATGCTCTGAACCATAGTATAATGTGGCTCAAAGAGTTGACTGCTGTGGGGCAGTGGGGAATAGAGTGAAGGTGGCAACTGGTGGGATATTTTGAAGAGCTAGCCTAGCAAGGCAAGTCTGTAGAGGGTCACTTCACAGAATGAAATGCCTGTTTCAAGAAAGCCTTGCAGAAGCATAAATGAAGTAATATTTACTGTATGCAAATCTGACATGGCTTTTAAGTGCTGCAATGATTTACGGTAATCTAAAACTTACTTTCAGCAGAAAAACTTAATCTGTTACTGCAGTTCAAAAATAATTTCTGTTGTGCTTACTTTAATCGGAGCCACCATTTATTGCTGAATCTATCAAACATGGATAAATGGCTATTGTCTATCCTCATTCTACAAATTATTGTCAGATACTTCAATGTGATACCTGGCATTTTGTGAAAAGAAGTGAGGAGGGATATATGTATGCAGTATAATTCTTATATATACCATAGAAGCACAGGAAAGAATTTGCTACAATTGAAGCCTTGCATTCTGGCCCAGTATCTACCAAGGTGGGCTTATTATCTTAAAAGCCATGGGATGTTTTGTAGCTGAGCTAGTGATCCATGACTTGGGGCTTCTTTTACAGTGCAGCTATCATAAGTCTTTGAGTAATCACAGACTTTAAAAGTATGCTATATCAACAAGATAAGAGGAACAGCCCACAGCACTAGCAGCATTATCTTTTACCAAAATTGATTAGCGTGTACTATGGGTCTCACATATTTTGCACAAACGGCACTCAGCAAGCTCAAAATATTTATGGTCTTGAAGAATGTGTGCAGGGGAAAAAACTTTGCTGTGAAGTCTTCAGCTGAAATGAAACATCCATGATCCCAGTTTTATAATTAATTTATTTTCAAAAAATGCACGTAAGATTGCAGCCTAGGAACGGTAAGTGTATTCTGACTCCTGCTGGGGTGAATATATCCCCCACCCCTTTAAAATATGGTGGTGATCTTCCTTTAAAATATGAGTTGGTGGAGCTGCCTTCTTCTTCCTGTTTCTCTAACTGGAAGCATGACTCATTTGTCTATTTTTTGAGACAGAATATTCCTGGGAACATTGTTGTCCCAGATACATAGCTGGAGTGGCTGCACTGCCATTTGAAGCACTGCTTACTAAAGGCCCTTGGGCACCTCATATCTTAAAGTAAGGCTGCTACCACCCCAGGAATCTTTAAAGTTTTCTCCCCCTCAGTAGATTAACGTAGTTGGACTTGGTCATTCCAACCCTACACCGAATACACTATAGTAGTATCTTCCCATTTGCTTCCTCTGTTTATTTCAATAATGCATTGATTTCCTCTAGAAATTCAGTGCAGGGATAGCAAAAACAACAATGTAGTTTCCTAAATGTATTCATTCGCCTTCTTTGAAGGAGAAAATGAAACCCTGTGGAAAATCAGGAAATTTCCATACATTTGCCTGATTCCTTGAACTTGAAAATAGGACATATAGTTTCAAAATCTTGCTTCATAATATTCTACCAGATTTCATGGTATGTCGGGCACTGTATTGAATAGTTGGGTGTTAGGGCATGGAGGCATTGGACGGTGATTACTTTAAGTTAGATTGAGACATCCTCATTGGGTGCTGTAATTTCCCAGTTTTAACTCTTTTATGCCAAAGGCAACTGAATGCTGGTTAACAGTTTGCCAGTCAGCTGAATCCTGCTTACACAATAATGTTCTTGTGGGGAGGGGGGCAGTTAAAATTTTATGTCAAGGGAAGGATTTCTGCTTAACACTGAAGGCAGTAGCACATTTGTCTCTTCTATTATTGCAGCTTTGATGCAAATTCATGTTGTCCGATGTAAGAGGTCTAATGTTATAATGAATAAGATGCCTGGAATTGCTGAAATCTAAGAGTGCAGAATCATCAGTTGCAGTGAAACCTATTTTTGAGCTATTAAATCTGTGACAATAAAAGGAGGATTGTAGCATATATGGTGACCAATTCAGTAGTAAAATTGAATGAAGAACAGAAATACTCTTATTGGCTGCTTTTGGCTGCTCTGTATCTTGCCTAAGCATCCTTGAAATGGTGCTATTAATGACTGTTCCCTGTTTAAAAAAGAATACTATCGTTCTGTGCAACTGGGAACTTTGGTTATCACTGAATGATCTGCCCTAAGTTTGTCGTTCTTAATCCATTAAAAGACAGGCCTGCTTGTAAATCCACAGGTATAGATAAGGAGTCACTGTTTGACTGAGTCTGAACCCTTTTCAAATGAAAAATGTCAGTGGCAGAAAGGGAGGCTGAATTATTTTTTTAAAGGGTTTTCAAAGATTCTCATGATTCCTAGTATCAGTTAAATGTGACATGTCCATAGACATACTTGCTTTTTAATGTGTTAAAGCAGACAAATACTGCTGGTTTCATCTTTAGGCAGAAGAAATCATTGCTCTACATACACATGTACGTATAATTTTCTGTAAAAAAAATTAGGCTAAATTCAAATCAAGTTCTGAAGAAAAATTAGGACAGGTGTTTGTCCTAAATTACCCCTTTTATTTTTTGTGAAACTTTAAAGGTTGGGGAGTATAAATGTAAAATACTATTGATGGCAGTATTCTTATTCTTATTCTTGTGTGTGCAGTGGCTGTTTGCTAAAACACAATAAACCGAACTGAACTGAGTTCCTTGTGTAAAGTGTACATAGCCCCTTTAGCTATTTTTCACATCCTTTTGCAAAGGGTGCAAAACTGCTTGCAAGGGTGTAGACTTGGAGGGTGAGGAGAGGAAATGGGTCACTGCTGCTGAAGCAACTGTGTCAATGTTCCCTGGCTCCAATACAGTGTAGCCTAATAGACTACTTTGAATGTACATTTACATTGTTCCTCAGTCACACATAACTATGTGAGGGGTGGGTTTTTTTCCTTCAAAGAAAAGCTGAATTAATACATTTAGGAAACTACATTGCTATTTTTGCTATCCCTGCATAAATCAAGCTTGATCAAGGTAAAAGTCTTGCTGAGCAAAGCTGGTAGGCAGTGAAAGCACCAGTGCACTCTGTGGCAAGTTGGAGAGCATCAAGCTGGTTGCCTCAGCAATAAGGGTGTATTTTCCCCAATCCAAGGAGAGAGAGGGCAATGATGGAGCTTCATTTTGCCAGTGACATCACCAGATTGTTAAAATATGATTAGTTTTGTCATGCTATGATGTCATCGCATTCCCTGATTGGCTGCGATGACACAGTGCAGAAACTCTAGAAGATACTGAAACGACAGTATCTTGGAACTCTGAACAGTCATGGAAAAAATGTAAAAGATCAGTAAGGCAGAGTATTTACTTGAGGGGCTTTTTATACACCCCAAGCCCACATTTTCCGTGGAAAATGTTTAGGTGTGAAAGCACAGCACTGTTCAGAACACTTGCTAATTCATTTTGATTTTGCTCAGTCTGTGAGCTTTTTGTGAAAATATAAGTTGAATTTAAATAATACTTACTTAAATGGCTTCTAGTACACACATTGCTTTTTAGATATGTCTGAAACTATCACCACATTAGATGATTTTTATTCTTCACAGATCCTTAGCCAGTATATATCAGTATAACTTCACACACAATGATTATGCAGATTTAAAGTATCTGAGAAAGCATGCCTAATTTTCAGTGGGCTATTTTTGGAATTTGCGAAATCAAAAATGAGATTTTAGAGGGTTTGGAACACATGCAGACTGCCATGCTCATTTTGAACTCTCAGTTTACCCTGTATGTTAGAATTGGTTCAGATATTGGTTGGCATAAACTTTGAGGGAGGCTCCATTGGCTGGAAGTTCCTACTTTGTTGCAAAAAAGAAAGAAAGGAAAAAGGTACTAATGAGAGATTGCGGACACTTGCGGACCGACTCTGGGGTGGCGGCGCTCATCTCGCTTTATTGGCAGAGGGAGTCGGTGTACAGCTTCCGGGTCATGTGGCCAGTATGACTAAGCCGCTTCTGGAGAACCAGAGCAGCGCACGGAAACGCCGTTTACCTTCCCGCCGGAGCGGTACCTAGTTATCTACTTGCACTTTGACGTGCTTTCAAACTGCTAGGGACTGAGCAATGGGAGCCCACCCCGTCGTGGGGATTCAAACCGCTGACCTTCTGATCGGCAAGTCCTAGGCTCTGTGGGTTAACCCACAGCGTCACCCGCGTCTCTTGCGATTTGCAGTAGTGCATTTTAATTATTGTTTTTAGCTACTTTGTTTTTAGCATACTGTATTTTACAATTTATATTTTAAATGTTGTAAGCTGCCTTGATTCCCAACTTGGGAGACAGGCAGGCAATGAATGAATGAATGAATGAATGAATGAATGAATGAATGAATGAATGTGCTGTTGGGTGCCCTTTGGCAGCAGCACCCTATGCTCTTGCTCCACCCAGTTTTTCCTAAGGGAAAGGCTAGGTGGACTAGGGCAAGATGCACGTGCACCAGACGCTGAAGGCCAGAGGAAATTTGGTGAAAGGCTGGATTTGCCATGCATACTAGGGTTCCCTGACCCAATGGTAAAGGTTCACCTAAGATTTACTGCACGACAAGAAAGACTTAACTACTTTATGCTCTCAGAAGAAAGTAAGCTAGGCAAATCCCTTTTGACAATATAAAAGATAGGTTCCCCAAAATGAAGGCAAGGAAGAAGTCATTCAAGCAAACTACCTTTTTAAGTATAAAGTGATTCATTATTATTGTAATAAAGGACGCTTTGTTTGAGTTATGCAAATGTTTGATGGTTTCTGCTCTTAATATTAGTTTTTGAAAAACCTTTATAAATACAATGATGATTCATAATTTCCTGAGATTGTAAAATATTCCTTTTGCGTTTCATTAAAGTAGGTTAGCTAAAGTAGATACATTCATTAATAAATATGCACTGAAATATGCTGTTATCTACTGACAGAATTTTTGAGGGGATATGGAGGAGAAGGGCCTCAAGACATAGTCCTCCATAGCCCCGGACCCAAGATTATGTCTCTGTGGTCCTGACAATGTTGGCTGGGCTCATGAGGGTTAGGGTTCAACAACATCTGGAGGACCACCGATTCCCCATCCCCAATTTAGGTGGAGGTACTCTAAGCAATGGGCTTTTTGTTTGTTTGTTTCTCAGGAGAATTAGAGGTGTTCCAGAGGGATGGAGAGCGCAAGATCCAGAGTCGACAACAACTTCCAGTTGGAACAACATGGGGACCATTTGCTGGGAAGATGGATTTGAATAACAACACAATGGTATGTTAATATGATACTGAACACTGAAGTACTATTTCCTGTTTTCTTTAAAGCTGCAATTTGCTACTAAAGAGATGTCCAAAGAATAGAAGAAGGTGGACTGTGAAAGAAATTCTATTGCTAACTTTCATTATTAGTGCAATTCAGATTTTTTCTGTGGAAGCCTCTATGGTATATTTATTTAAACGTATATACACCAGCCTTCATGATCTAAGTCCCAGGGCAGTTCACAATGACATGAAACACAGGAAACCATTACAGTATAATAAATCAGTGGTGTAAAAGCAGCAGGTAAAACAGCTTGAACAATACTAAAACACATGGCTAGCAGAATTTTAAAATGCGTGGGATGAATAAAGTGTTTTTCTGAGAGGCTAAAAGATAACAATGTTAGCACAGGCAAGCCTCCCCCTTGTTAACATCTGCAGTTGCCCTTTTATGAAGGCGTAGGAAGCAGGGCCTTAGCTTGGGATGGGGGAGAATTTGGATTCAGTTTGCATTTAAAGGGGAGCTTACCTAATTTGCACTTTCCAAAACAATACACAAACTGAAACACAGCCATCCTTCGAAATTTGCACTTCTATGAATTTTGGAATGCAGGACTCTGGACAAGCAGTGTGTACAATGGGTAAATTGTGCATAAAAATGCATATATTGGGCAAAAGAACATACAGAAATGCTTTCAAAAATATGTATATTAGGCAAAATTGTACACAGGCATGTATATTAAAATAAATTGGGGGGGGGAGCTCATGAATTTTTATGAGGACTTTTATTTATGATTGGGAAAATGAAACATTGAAAGAATCCAAAACTGACAGATTTGCCCATCCCTAGCCTCAACAGATGATCTTAAGATGGATGTTACAACCTGAAGCATAGGATGCAGACGGTACACCTACTTGACCAAGCAGGACTAAATGTCCAGGGACCTAAGCAACTTAGTGACCAGCCCTATTTTCCTCTGTACCTAAGAGGGCTCTGAGGCCTGAGTATTCACATGTATAGATAGCTTCATGCAGGTATGCTGGCTTGGCCCGTGACTATAGGTGCTAGGGCCACAGATGTTGCAGGGCGTGCTGACGTCGCAAACACATACCCACCTACCCCACAGCATGCCCGCACGCCCACCACCACAATTTGTGGGTGCCTGGCCCCTTCATGAGAAATGTTGTGAGTGCTTGAGCAACCTGGGGCCTGGGGAGCTGGTGCCTATGGCTTCGTGGGTGACTGGGGGCAGCCGCCGAGACCACATAACACCGGTCTTGAAAGACCTACATTGGCTCCCAGTACGTTTCCGAGCACAATTCAAAGTGCTGGTGTTGACCTTTAAAGCCCTAAACGGCCTCGGCCCAGTATACCTGAAGGAGCGTCTCCACCCCCATCATTCTGCCCGGACGCTGAGGTCCAGCGCCGAGGGCCTTCTGGCGGTTCCCTCATTGCGAGAAGCAAAGCTACAGGGAACCAGGCAGAGGGTCTTTTCGGTAGTGGCGCCCGCCCTGTGGAACGCCCTCCCATCAGATGTCAAAATGATAAACAACTACCTGACATTCAGAAGACATCTTAAGGCAGCCCTGTTCAGGGAAGTTTTTAATGTATGATATTTTAGTGTTTTTTTGGTTTCTATGGAAGCCGCCCAGAGTGGCTGGGGAAACCCAGCCAGATGGGCGGGGTACAAATAATAAATTATTATTATTATTATTATTATTATTATTATTATTATTATTATTATTATTATTATACGTTCCAGGTTCAACTCATTAAGGTCCTCTAGCCATTGAGTTCTTGTCAGTTAAGTTATTCTGGGCATAATCCATATGTCTTCTGTTCTTAATAACATATGTTATTTTATTTCTCCAGTACTATATGGTAATCATTCATAGCGCAAGACATCAATTTAATAACAATTTGCCAACTCATATTAGCTGGAAGTAAAGAAATAACTGTTATTCAGTTATTTTGTCATATTGATGGGTGTGCTGCTTTCTATATTAACTCCAGTGAAATCAAAGGCACATAGATTTTAAAGAAAGTTTTCTATCACTATAATAAAGGAATTATAACAGGCAACATATTATGGTGTGATGTATTTGTTCAGTGGGGTTAGACTAGGAATAGTATTTTGTGACTTGATTTAAGTATGTGTTGTTTTTTAAAGTTTTTTTTAGGGCTGAACCAGAATGAGAAGGGGGTTACAGTTAATTAAAAACTTTGCATTCCCCTATATACTCTCTTCATTTTGAGAACTGAGACTGGGTCATGGGATGAAAATGTTTGATCATCCAGAATGAAGGGAGAAAGCATTTCCCTCAGATTTGTCTTAGCGATATAGTCACATAGCAACTTCTGGTTGGAAATAATATGACATTAGCATGTAATCCACAATTGAATCAATTTCTATGACTTCCTGTTGTTGTTGTATCAGTAATAGCTACTGTTGTTTTAAATGGTTGCAAACAGGTATACAGTGTGTAAAGAAAGGCAAACTAGGGATATTTCATGAAAATTTCTACATCAACATCCCTGCATTTTCCTTGAAAATATTTGTGTGCCAAATTTTGGCACAGTCCTGGATGTATTTGCATTGGTGTCTTTCTGACTTCTCCCATTATTTTGTAGCTTACAGTCTTTTTTAGAAAAAATATAATTATAAAAATGGATCAAAATATGTAGGACGTCTAAAGTACTTTTAAAGCACTAAATCTTTTTTTGCATCAGTCCCTGCTTTGTGCAGTAAATGTTGCTACACAATGGAAATTCTGAAAGCCACAATCCAATCAAAGCTGAGCATTTTATACTTCCATTGATATCAATAGGAGGGAGATTTAAATACATACTTAAATCTACCATTGAACATAATGGAACTTAATATTGGCGACATTGTGCTCGTTCCTGCTCCCTTCCTTACAGGCCTTTTCCCACCTGGCCTGGGAGGGTGGGGCCCTGGCTGACTCCAGCTACAAAAGCTGAGGCTGCTGAAGAGGCCAGAGACCATCTTAGCTAAAGATTCACCCTGCTGGAAATTCTGAGCTGCATCCTTTCCAGCTGGAGGAGGACAGAGGGTGAAGAAAGAGAAATTCTATTACGCAGTATATAAAATTAAAAATTCTGTTAAGTGGTACAGAAATTAAATAATCTAATATCATCTAATTTGTTTGCTTACAATAGCTTGTACAAACAGGACCCCTATATTTAAAACATAGTTTACTGCATAATGTGTTGCTTATTTATGTAAAAACATAATTATTCAAATTTTACCCACCCACCCCCTGTTTTCTGTTGGGTTGGTGTTTTAAACATTTATTTTTGATATTTCCCAAGAGACATTTAAACAGATGATTGATATTTCTGAAGATACAGGAAAAACGGGGTAATAGTAGTTATCCATCAATTAAAAGAGAAAAGAAATTGCGTTAGAAAATTCTCAAAATTGGGGAGGCATATAACTGAAATTCTTTTGGATTAGATTCAGGTTCTTTGGGTTCTGACTTCTGAGGTGGCCAAGGAGTGTTTGTGAGTGTCCTTTCTTTCATTCTACAAATCATATCTGTGGTGGTCTGCACTCTACTGCCCATCCTTGCAGGAAAGGCCAGTCCAGGACATCATGGATTTTTGAGGAAGTGCAGGCTGGGAAGGCTGCAGATTGCCAAGAGATAATTGTATTACGATGGAAGAGGACACTTTTTTCACACATGCCCCTCAGCCACCTCATAAATAAAGGTAAGTGCAACTGCTAAAATGAAAATATAAAATAATTTCTTAAGTGTCCTAAGAAAGAGACAGGGGGCAGCCTTTTTTCCTTTTTCTTTTTGCATGACACAGAGATTATCCACAGCAGTCTTATCCCTTATCTTGTCTTGGTAACGGACTGGATAAGAGCCAACAAACTGAAGCTTAATCCTGTAGGACTGAGGCACTGTCAGTGGTTGGGAGATTGCAGGCTCTTGTTGGGGTTACACTCCCTTGTAGGTGTGCAGTTTGGGGGTACTTCTGGATCCCTTGTACTGCTTGAGACTCAGGTGGGCTCAGTGGGGTGGAGTGCCTTCCATCAACTTTGGCTGGAAGTCCAGTTGCATTTCCATCTGGACAGTGATAGCCTAACTTCTGTCGCCCAACCTGTAGGTTAGATTACTGCAATGTATTATATTTAGGGCTGACTCTGAAGATGATTTGGAAACTTCAGCGTCTGTTGCTCACTAGGGCAAGATAGTTTGAACATATTACACTGATCCTGGCCTGACTGCACTGGCTGCCAATTAGTTTTGAGGCCCAATTCAAAGTTCTGGTTTTGACCCATAAAGCCTTAAATGGCTTAGGACCGCAGTACCTGAAGGACTCCCTCTTCCCATATGAACTGACCTGGACCCTGCAATTATCATGTGAGGCTCCTCTTTGTGTGCCTCCTCCTTGAGAGGTCAGAAGGGTAGCAACATGGGAACAAGCCTTTTCTGCAGTCCCTGCATGTATGGAGGAATGCTGTCCCCAGGCAGACCCGCCTGGCACCTTCATTACATATATTTAGGCACCAGGCAAAAATGATTCTCTGTAACCAGGCCTTTGGCTGATTAAATATTCTAAAATGTGTGGGAGTGGGGTTATTGGTTTGTTTTTGTTTTATTGTGTATTTTGTGTTCTCGTTTTGTATTTTTATGTTGTGAACTGCCCTGTGATCCTTGAATGAAGGGTGCTGTACCAATTCAATAGACAATTATTATAATAATCTAGAATATCATCATCATAAACTTTATTGCACTAGCCAAAGGCCATGGCATCATTCACAAAGGGAACAAAAAGAAAAGCAACAATAACCATAAATCCCCTTTCTTATAAATTGGCACAATGATGTTCAATTTCCAGCCAGCTGGCATTTGAGCTGTATTATTTATATGGGTGTAGAGCTTGGCCAGGATAGGTTGCCACCATTCCGTATGATAATTTAGAATATGAGGGTGGAATTTGGCCTATTACTACTTGCCCCACCCCCCTTCAAGCAGGGGCTTGGTCACTTAGCAGCTGGCCCATGTTCCTGAGACAGAATACTCAACATTGTGGTGTCTCCAGGGAGATTGTATCCTAGGAACATAGCTGGGTGACTGGGAGTAAACAAGCCACTGCTCAAAGGGGTGGCAAGACTTTTTTATTAAGAAAAAGAAAGGAAAGAAGAGAGAGAAAATCTTCAGCCGCCTATTAAGACACCCAAAACTATTAGAATTGGCCAATTCCAAAAGTCAATTAATAACCACACACACTTTTAGTAAGAGATTGATGATTGTGTGAAGGGAAAGATATTTGTCCCAATTTTAGTAATTACACTTCTTCTGACAATGTATTCATGTTAGCCATGCATAGATGGCACCAATCAGCAAAAGCAGCAGCACCATGATGATGCCATTTAAGCTCTTCCATAAACTCTTCCACATATAAGGCACAAATGCAGTATCTCAGTGGCCAGGGGGAAATGTAAGCTGTAAGGCTCTGCTCACATGGATATTCAGCTGAATAGCTTAAATCACAGGTTTAGATGAATTCCCCAAAAGTAGACGCATAGAAGCATGCTTGTTGAAATGAACAAACGCCAGTAGATTCTGCAAGAAACCACTGAATACTTAACCAAAGGGGAAGATACAGTCCTCATGGTATACTTGTACAGTATATTCTCCTTTCAGTTGGTGGATGAAAATGATATACTATTACTTCCATTTGCATCTATCCAAATTTAGCAATTGGAGCTACAGGGTCTGGTATCACCCGAAGTTTGCTGTTATTAATTGTTTTTTGATGAGGAGTACAGTGGCAATTATTTGGCATTCTTTTCTTATAGAGAAGTCATCTGTGCTTCCCCTTTACTCTGCCTCAAAATCTGCACACTGAATACTCTCTTTAAACTGGTTCATATTTCAAGTAGTGTTATGATTCTGAGTTTAAACTTGTGGTAAACTCAGGGGAGCCAGCAGACTAATTAATTCAGCACAGTAATTAATTAAGTCACTGTGCCAGATGTCAAACACTTTTTAGATCTTTCAAGTTCCTATCTTGAATTATGTTAACAATATACATCTCAAAACACTAAAAGGTTGGGTACATTGAATAAACTGATTGAAGTGTCATTTGTCAATGCAACAACAGCAACAGAGACTTGGTCAAATTCAGCTAACAAAAATGAAGAATTGTGAAGGCAGTTAGCCAAAAGACTGGACTCCATTAACCTAAGCAGTGTACGCTAACATGAGGTTATTGGGTGGAAGCTCTAGCAGATGAACTAAGAAGGAGATGTGCCAAATGTTTCTGATTCATAAATTGGTAAAGAGTCACACTGATATAATAACAGTGGCAGAAAGTGAATGTCAAATATTTTATATTGATTGATTGTCAGAAAAGATAATAATAATAATAATAATAATAATAATAATAATAATAATAATAATAATAATAATAATAATAATAATAATAATAATATATTATTATTTATACTCTGCCCTTCTGGCTGAGTTTCCCCACCACTCTGGGCGGCTTCCAACAAAATATTAAAATACAATAGCCTGTAAACATTAAAAGCTTCCCTAAACGGGAATAAAATACTTTTATTCTTCACAAATTATACCTCTGAGCATGTTGAAATGGAGAGTTTTTGCCTGGAGGAATTCCCTGGTACTTTTATTTTTCGTTTCTTTTTTCATTTCCTGGATAGGCTTTCATTTACTGGATAGACAGTAAATACAGTGCTTCAGAGTTGTTGATGATGATAAGGATGCCAGTCTTCATGAAGAACATGTCATGGTTATTTTAGGCTCTGTGGCTAACACGACATGTGAGCCAGAGTAATGTTGTAGTGGTTAGAGTGCTGGGCACAGAGTAGGGATGTGGGATAAATTTGGAGTTCAGTTTGTAGTTTAATGCAGATTCACTTGCTTCACACACAAATGGAATGCAGCCAACCTGTGAAATTTGTACTTCTCCATACGCCCCCCCCCCAAAGGGTTTGGCTTGCAAATGTGTGTAAAAGGCAAAATTACATACAACAATATGTACATTAGGATAAATGTGTGTTATAATGCTGACAAATTTTCATGATTGAAATGTGAACTGAATTCATGATTGAAAATAATGAGAAAGGCAGTGGAACTGAAATTGACAGATTCCTCCATCCCTAGGGACAGGGAGAACTGGATTTAAATCCCTGCTCAGCCATGAAGTGTCTTGGAGCCAGCTGGTATCTCTAAGCTTTACCCACCTCACAGCATTGTTGTGAGGATAAAATGGAGTGGGGGTGGAGGAGAGAGAGAACCTTGTACATTGTTCGGAGCTCCTTGCAATTTTTATACGCAGGAAAAATATGTATTAAAAGCAGAATTTAAAGGGCACTGTACCCTTCTGGATTTTCATGACAGTGTGAGATCATTTCAGTTTTGTAAGATACAGGTAGCTATAAATCCAGCTATAAATATTCACCAGTTCTAATTCCTCAACACACAGGCAGACACATGTACTGTCATACCTCTTTAAACCTAATAATAATGCTAAAATCGTCATTGTCTTTCATAAGAACTAATGCGTTTTCCATATCAGCTTGTAAAACTAGAGAACATTTATCAGCCCAGGACTGCTTTCCCTTCTGAGGGCCACATGCCACTGATGGGTGAGTCCAGAAGCAAACATGGGCGGGCCAACAAATGCTACTTTTGTACAGCATATTAGTTTCTTCACCCCACTCCTCTCTAGCCTCCATCCAGACAGGCAAGAGACATTATTGGAGTTCAAGGGCACATTCCAGCAAGGCAAAAACACTCAGGGCACAAAACCGTGTTCCAGGGAACCGATAGACTTGGAGGGCCATGTTTGGCCCTGCTCTAGAATATATTGTCAAACGTGATATAAAACCGGGGTATCCGGCATGGTGCCTGTCTTCCAGATGTTGTTTCATTACAACTCCCATCAGCTCCAGTCAAACTGGTCACTCAGTTATGGGAGTTGTAGTTCCATAACATGTGGAGGGCACCAAATTGGCTAATGCTGCTACAGAAAGAACTTCCATGACAATTTTATTTTTTTAATGAAAACATTGTCAAGCATAAGCAATTGTCCCCCTTTCCCCTTTTCCTTATCATCAGTATACTTCTTCTCAATGTATACAGGTACCTATGCACACCTACAACTGAGCACTTCATGCATCTTATGAAGATGCCCACCAAAGCTTGTGCAGCTAACCAATAAACTGGTTAGTCTTTAAGGTGCCACCAGACTGCCTGTTGTTTTTGCTACAACAGACGAACACAGCTACCCTTCCAGCATTTGTATGATACCAACTGAGTTATGTTAATCATTGGTCTCTTCTTTTGAACTTTAAGGGAATGAAAGAGGAAAAAATGTAAAAAGATTCCTGACTGAAGCAGATAGTTCTAAGGGGAGGATGTGGCAAAGGATGTAGAGCACATGATGAAAGTAAAACAGTGGTCCGTGCCATTACTTCATTAATCAAGTGGAAGCATTCTGAAAAATGTTTTTCTTTGGCTGCAGTCATCTATTTTTTGGTGTTAATCTATGCCCTGTGGCAGGGTTTTGTGAAACGAAACAATGAGTTGTTGTATCATTACCCCCCCTTATTGTTGTTGCCCCTGTCAGAAAGAAGAGAGGATGATTCAGGTCTGTATCAGTCTGATAAGAAAAAGAGGATTCAAAATGGCTGGGACGAGAATCTGTGGGAGTGAAGCTGTGCTGTTTGGGGCCAGGCAGCCAATGGGATATAGCAGAAGTCTTTTAATAGGATCCTGAAGGTTCGCTGGCAAAAGCTGTTTGCTACTTCTAGGAGATTTCCTAATGAAACAGTTTGATTAGAAAGTACTGTGTGACTGTCTCAGGGGCCGGAGTTCAAAATACAGTTAAGTTATTCACTTGCTAATCTTTGGCTGTGTCAGTTCAGGGCAGAAACCTCCTATCTATACAGGCCCAGCCACTTGTATAATTGTTACAGTTACAATTTCAGAGTTTGCCAGTCATATTTTTTTTACCAGAGGGATCCATTGAAACTACCGGAAACCTACTTAGGCTTGTTGTGACTGGTGATTTTAAATTGTGTTGGTGTTTTTGTAACAGAGACTTCCAGTCCATTGTGTTATTGGATAGTGCCCAACTAAAGTGCCCTTACTAAAGTGCCCAACTCTAAGACAGAAGAGTTAAGGTAGAAGAGGCTGTAGAGTCTTCTTTCTTCTCTTTTTGTACCCCCACTATTTATACTCCAGCAGCTTTCCTCCATTCCTAGGCTACACGTGATGTTTACCATGAGGATTGCCTTCTCTCTGATTTTCGATCACTTAGCTATAATATATAGTGGCACTAACTGTGTGAATCAGGGCTATCATGTAGTGAGTGTCACTTTCTACTTGGAAGCCAGTGGTAGCAGACCCTCCAAGTGTCCCTATTTTCCAGGGATGTCCCTGATTTAGAGAAGCTGTCCAGGTTTCTGATTTGTTCCCGAAATGTCCCGCTTTTCCTTAGGATGTCCCTGTTTTCATTGGAGAAATGTTGGAGGGTATGGCGTTATCCAACCCCTGAGCTATCTGAAGGCAATCCTGCATAGGGAAGTTTTTGTTTAATGTTTTTATATATGTTGGAAGCCGCCCAGAGTGCTGGGGCAACCCAATAAGATGCATGGGGTATAAACAGTAAAATTATCATTATGGAATGGGATGTTCCTATTTTCATCGGAGAAATGTTGGAGGGTATGTAGTAGTGTGGGAAAACCCATTAATTTGTGTTTTGCAGTGGGTTTATGATATATGGGGTACTTTTCTCAGTCAATAGAACTCCTGTCTTATATCACTCAATCCCCTGTTTTACAAAAGATGTTCTCAAGCAGGGGTAACCAACACAGTATCCTCCATATTGTTGCTGGACTACTACTCTCATAATCCTTGACCTCTAGGAACAATGGCTGGGGCTGATGGGAATTGGAGTGCAATAACATCAAGAGTGCACCATAATCCATGTCTTCCTCATCTATAGCTGAACCCCAAACAGACCTGAACCAACATTCTTAAAAGATTAATTTCTTTCTTATCCTGTGTTATGATTTCTGATTGAGAATGTCACTACAGCAATCACATCTGTGCACCATCATGTTCAGAGCACACAAATGCATTCTTGTTGTCTAACTATGAGCATCTGAACATGAATGTATTTTAGAAGATAGCCTGGCTTTTGGCATATTGGAGGCAGGTGATAATGGTTTTGCACTGATTTATTGGAATTTGTTTTGTTTTGTTGGGATATTTTATGAGGTTTGCATTTCATTAATCTGTCATTATCCAACTTCATATTCTCAGCTGAGTGGTAGTGCCATCATAGAATCATACAGTTGGAAGGGACCCCTAGGGTAACATAGTCCAACCCCCAGGAATCCTGCCTTACAGCCATCTCTGGGTGGAATCAAACCACCAACCTTCTGGTTAACAGCCAAACACACTGACGCATTGTGTAACAAATCAACCAAGCCATTCCTTCTGTAGCTGCTTGTAAAAGTCTGATGAGTCAAATAAATTGCTTTAAATGTTTTGCATTTTCCTAAGCTTGGGGTGGCAGCTCCCTTTCCCTGTGTTGCTGTAGGCCAGTTTCCCCAAGAATGCAATAGTAGATGCACATCCTGGGAAGTAAGTCTCATTGAACTCAGGAGGACTTTCTTCTTAATAAACATATTTAGGATTAAATGACACATAGCTCCTTTGTTTATTCAAAGGAGAGTCAATTCAGATATCTTTAAACATAGCTTGGTTTAGCTCCTTGTTTGTACATGGACAGCTAATTTTGGCTGACTCAGTGATATTTGAATGTGGCCTTTTCGCCTTAGCAGTGTGCCTCATGCATACCTCTAAACAGTAACATCCCACTTACTGAAAGAAGAGAGCTTCTGATTTCATACGCATTCAATACCTTGTTTCAAACAAGCTTTTAATAACTTGGTGCTAACTAAAAGCACCCCCATTAAGTGGAATTTATGCTAATACCATCCTAATTAAGCAGTAGTTATTACCAATCATTATCATTAAACTAAATCAGTTCCCTGGGAGACATCTCTATGAAACAGCTGTCCCATTTCATCATGTCACATTTCTATACTTCAGCGTGTCACATTTCCGTACTTCAAATAACATTTTATATTTATGTACCAATTTTAAATTTGACCAGCTTCATTGCTCTACCATCACCATTGTCAGAATGAAAAGAAAGCACCTCCAAAATGTTTGCTAGAGAAGATGTAGGTGCTTCTGCCTGATACCTCCCAGTTTCTGAATATGTCATTGAAAAGTCCTTGTCCCAGAGCAGTGGCCAGCTTATTCTCCCCATCCTTTCTCTGTTAAGTCCAGGTGGCTAAATTGAGTCTGTGGTTGCTACATGCAATTGTTCCAAAATAGCAAAGGAATTAAGAGATTATCAAAAGCAAGTCTAGCATTGTGTTGATTATTCTCTTATTTTCAATATTATCTTCAAAAGTAGCATATGTGACATAGCCAAATTATCTAACATTTCCATTGTTTCAAGTGCTTTTATTTATTTATAAATTATATTCTGCCCTTATTTCCAAAGGATGTCAGAATGGTGAATACAGAAAGAGAAAAGAATACAAACATCTAAAAACATTTCCAGTACAGATGCTGACTGTTCAAAGCCCCTTTTATTTCCTGGGTATTTATATTTCTTTTCATTGCCAGTTTCTTTCCTTTCTGCACTCATATTCCTGGGCCTCATTCGTCTGATTGGCCATGGTAACGCCATGGACTTTTTCATGAGAACCTGAGACTTCCATCACATAAGATTTCTCATTGTGATGTCATCAAGAAATCACATGGGCTTAAATGGCAATGTGGAGAAAATAAAGCCCAGGATTATGGAGACAATGAAGTCAGAAGAATATTGTTAAGCAACACTAATACAGTGGTTGGCTCAACCAAACTGTGGCTTACCACGGCACAGCAGCTAAGCCAAAGTTCGACTTATATATTGTCCCTACCCAGGATCATGGTTAAGCTCTCTACTCCTTAACCATAAGCTGTAGCCAAGAACCAACCTTGGTTACAGCTTGTGGTTAAGGAGGAAAGAGCTTAACCATGAGCCCTGGTTTGGGCAGTGCGCTCATGCTGAGGTAGAAGGAACAGGGAGGAGCTCTGGTAGTTTGCACTGAGTTTGCTTAGTGTTACATGCAAATGCAGCCAGTATGAATGTGTTTGCACTAAGCACCAAAAATGCTGAAAATGGGAGATACTCTTTGATACCCACAAAACAAAACACAAAAGAGGTAAGCAGTGTATGACTGAAAATCATCCAACATAGTGCTTCAAGGCACACCATGTTTTTGCAGGAGGGCTCATAGTAAGTCCTTATCTGTATGGCTCTAAGTTGATAATGAGCTCCTGATTCAAGAGAATAAATTCTTGCTATGATCTTGGGCATTTTAGTGAAGCTCAGGAACGTCCCTTTCTGTTTAGACTAAGGTCCCTGCCTTTGAGCTCCCCGGGTGGTGGTCACCTCCTCTCCCTCTGCAAATGTGGGGAGATAATGAGCAGCAGTGGAGTGGGGGCAAGAAACTGGTAGGTTTAGGATCAAAGGAAAAGGGAGCAGTGGTTGAAACCAATTTGATTCCCCCCTTCTCAGAAACTGGATTCAGCTCAAAATGATTTTTTGAACAATTTATATTTAACACACACAAATGCACACACACATTGACACACCGTCTCTGCAGTAATTTGAAAATTCTTCCCTATTTCACCACTTGCCTGCCCACTGTGTTCATCATCATCAGCCTTCTTCTACGTCTTTTTACATTCAGAGGTTCAGCTGGCTGGGACAGTAGACAGGGTCTTCTGAGTAGCAGCACCAATATTGTGGAACTCCCTTAGGAAGTCTGATTAGCTCCCTCTGCCTTTCAAGCAAATAGTTAAAACATTCCTGTTTAGCCAGGCACTTGGTCTGTCCTAACCATTTTGTTTTGTCCTCCTGCAGCTATGTGCTGTGGCACTGTTGCTCCAGTTTTTAGGTATTAGTAATATTAGTGTTGTGCTTTTTGTGTTTTGATTTTGTGAGCCACTTTGGGAACTGACTTGTTGAAAGGTGTGATAGAAGCATTGTAAGCAAATAAACAATATATACTGACTTTTTCAGTATCAGTTCACATTAATTATGTCTCCTTCCCCATTGCAGTATCCCAGAAGGACTTATGATCACTACCTGCATCACAGCATTCCCTCAATCACAGCAATCCGGTTAAAGAGATAAACAGCCCAATAATGTGCATCTTTTCTCAGTAGTAAATCACCAACTTCACCAACTTCCTCCCAAGTAAATGTGCATAGGTTTGCAGCCAAAGACATGTAATACGATGCATTGTATGTAAAGGTAAAGGTAAAGGTACCCCTGCCCGAACGGGCCAGTCTTGACAGACTCTGGGGTTTGTGCGCCCATCTCACATCTATAGGCCGGGGGCCAGCGCTGTCCGGAGACACTTCCGGGTCACGTGGCCAGCGTGACAAGCTGCATCTGGCGAGCCAGCGCAGCACACAGAACGCCGTTTACCTTCCCGCTGGTAAGCGGTACCTATTTATCTACTTGCACCCGGGGGTGCTTTCGAACTGCTAGGTTGGCAGGCGCTGGGACCGAGCAGCGGGAGCGCACCCCGCCACGGGGATTCGAACCGCCGACCTTTCGATCGGCAAGCCCTAGGCGCTGAGGCTTTAACCCACAGCGCCACCCGCGTCCCTGCATTGTATGTAGTTTAGCCCTAATCATTGGTTGCCATCTGCGCATGTTGTATTAGTGGATCCGAAATGGAAAATCTGTGACTGCTGCCTTCACATGAGCATAGTGATGGACCACTTGGGCTTTACATAATCATTGCAATTGTATGGCTGGCCTAACAATCACACAAAAGCATTGTACTAGAAATAACTCTCATGTGATTTGCTTAGGTTTCCAATCCTTAATCATACATTGTCCTTGGGAAATTACTTCCTCATAGAAATATACCATGCAGAATTCTGTACCGTTTCCACTTCCCATTTGATGCTGTTGGGGTGAAAAGAGGGAGAAATAAAATCAAAGCATTGTTTTAGAATACAATTTGATCCCACTTAAAAAAAAAAAAAATCTTTTCCTGAGTCCTTTTCTTCTTTTCCTTTCGGTGTTACCTCTTTTGAGAAGCATTGTCCTGATTTATAAGCATCATTGTCCCCCGGTGTCTGAGCTTCAGATCGGAGAGGTACAAGCAGTTGGATTGCATTTTCAGGATGCCAGATGTGTGCTCTTTGATCTGGTGGTACAGCCTGCCTCAGGGAATAAGCTCAATCTTGATTCCTTTAGTCAATCATCCACTATCAGGTACCTGGGCCGTGATTAGGAGTCTGAAAAAAGAAAGGAGCACATCACGGGTACATGTTGGATGCTGAAACATTTCTGAGAAGGGTGGTGGCATCACAGTCAACATTCCTGCTCAAGCTGTGGCAATGTTTTCTGTTGTAAGAAATCTCCTTAATGTGTGAAGGAGCAGTAGCAGGAGAGCTGTTTTACCCACACACATACAGCAAGTGACTGTACACTCTGATGAACCCTGTAACCTTGGTCAGCTTATGAATACCTCCTTCCTTTGTTTAACCTGCTGCTGAAGAACTAACAGTGAAAACAGGGTACACATTTTTCATCTTGACCTCTATGAATTGCTAGGCATCTCTGCAAAGTTGTACCTTCTTAACATTCCTAGCGTTCTTTGATTCATGCTAGTATTTAGCACTTGTTGAGTGTTAGAAGAGATCTCTACTGACTATTCGTGTTATCATTCCTAAACCAAGTCACAAAATGGCATTTGTGTTGGAACTGGGCCACAGAGAGGTATACTTAATCTGTTATGCAAAAATAGCACAAATATATCCCTGAAGATTCTCCCTCCAAGTGCAATAGGGAATAATGTAAGCACATTTAAGTTTCACTGAATGTAGGAGTTACATATGTTATAACTGTAGATCAAACTTTCTGTACCATCTGGCCATGATTAGAGGAAATGTATAGAGAGATACATTAATTGTCAATGGATCAAAAATGTTCGGTGATTGATCATCTGACTTTTAGATGATTAACCTTCTAAATTTAGACAAACTACCAAAGCTTCAATTTTGGTGTTATTTTAAGATAAGTTGCAATTTAACAAAGAAAAGCTACCATTCTTTTCAGATGAAAAAGTCTCCTTTAATACTTTTGTTTTATTTCCAAGTACTGTACAGCAAAGGACTGAAACTGACACACTCAGGAATCCCAACAAGGAGTTCCATCATTTGCTGAAGACTATCAGATTTATTATGATGTAAGCTTTCATGGGCTAGAGCCCCTTGTCAGATATATGTATTTGATGAATGTGCTGTAGTAAAAAAAAGAAGCTTATGGCACATTACATTTGCTAGTCTTTAAGTTTCACAAGACTTGTTTCTGATGCAAGACATCAGAATGGCTACCCATTGGAAATGGCTACCCAGTCCAATGGCTACCCATTGGAAAATAAAAGTTCCCCCTAATTTTCAGCCCTACCAATTAAATTTTGTCCTCGTTGATAAAAAAAAAATCCCCCAGACAGATTAATTAACTATTCCAAACCGAGTGAAACTGTAGTATTTGGGTTTAAACTGATTTATTTTTACTAAAGGGTTGTAAATTTTGCATTGTGGATATAGTCCATAGCATGCTTTGGGGGTGCTTTCTGTCCCAACAGTAGTATATAAACTTTTCTTTAATTACTTACTTATGGAAAATAGAGGTGAAATGGCCTGAAAAGGGGACATTAAGGCTTAGAATTGTTGCTTTAATCTAATACACTTTTCCACAAAAGGGGCAAAAATGGGATTTTTGCAAACTGATTTCCTATGTAAGTCTACATAAAATGTGAATGATCTGTGCGATTCACACTAAATGTTCAAGAAACCAGGGAAACTGCCAAGAAAGAAATTCAAGAACTTTATAATTCCTTGGTTCAGAATAACAAACTTTGGCAGCTTGTAGCACTCACTTCAAATACAAGACAAACATTTTGCTTCCATAGGTTCTTCTGTAACTCATATTTTAATCTGAGAGAAGAATTTAAGTCATTTCTATCTAACCACCTGTCATCTTGACTCAACCTGCCACTTTGCTGCTGCCGCCGCTGCCACACTGCCTTTGTTTGGGGAAAAGAAATATTCTGAACTAATCCAATGTAAACTGGGATGTGGGGAGTTCTCATAACAAAGGCTGGCAATCATGAACATGACTTTGATATGATACAGTATAGTGAGCAGGATTCTTTTAACCACATCCTATGCAATGGGGTTTTCCCTCGCTTTCCTCCCTCTTGTTCCACATGAAATTGGCTCTGGGGGGATTGGGAGAGCCCGGCGGGGGGCGCACGTTATTCTGCCTGGCAAGCTGAAATGCTTCTGAAGATGGAACAATAGGAAGAACATGACACTGAATTCTACCCTTCATATTTAGGCAATTACAGGCAAAGGGTTAAGCTGTGTTATAGTGAATTGGCTAGGTTCACTTCACCTGAATAATACAAGCAGACACTGCATGCGTTTGCATTCCACCGTGTCACTCAGTGCTGCTTAACTGAAGTGGTGCGAATGTCTGACAAGAGCTACAGTGAGCAATATCAAACAAAGGGAGCTGCAACCAGAAACCAAACTGTGTCCATTACTCTTGCCTGTTGCACAGTTTTAGGCCCTGTCTTTTCCAGCTTGCCTTGTGCATTTTCCTTGATGCTCCTTTAAGTGTAATTATCACAAGGATGAGCCTTGCAAAATGCTTAAGCACCCTGACAACATGAATGCTGTGAGATTGCACGATACCAGGTGTATATAAATCTCTATCTTTCGTGGCATTTGAACTTGATAATGGAAAAAGTTTGATAAAGTCAGTGAATGCATTATATTTAGACAAGATACCAAGTATGCAGAAGGCTCTGCATTACATTGCTGTGTTAACAGCTGGTAGCATTCACTGTTCCACATATGCTTGATAGCGGTGATACATTCAAGCTCAGTGATTATCAAAAAGATTTCAGGGCTCTAGAATTAATCACACATTTGAGAAGACAAATAGATGGAGATAAGTAGGAAAGTTATGTTTGTTTGTTTTTTGTAGGGAAATGAATATTTGAGTGGCCATTACAAGCCCTTGCTTTTATTAAATCCCAGTATTAATGAATTTAAGACAATAGGAATAATCTGTTTAATTAGTTAATGTTTTCAGGATCTTGCTAGCATGGTGAGGAAAGAATGGTGGCTATAAATAGAATTGCCCTTTCTGAGGTGCATGTACTTGTTTTCCCTATGCATGATCATGTTGATAGTGTTACTGGCATTCTGGTTCTCTCTAACATTTGTATCATTCACATTTCATAATCATAACTTTTAGTTAATTGTATGAAGAACTGAATTCATTTTAAACCAAGTTATATCGCTTCTTGCTGTATTGTTTCTGGTATGTATATTGGTTTAAATTATTGTGTTGGCCATCTTGGTAATTTTTTAATGGAATTGTGGGGTTTAAATGCTGTAAATAAGTAGCTGTTGCATAGTCTATGAATAGTCTCTCTCTCCAAGTGCAAAGTGGTGAGGAAGTCAGGTAATGAGGAAGGAGCATGAGAGAGAGCAGAGAGGGATAAGAACCTAAGATCCTGCTAGATCGGGCCAATGGCCCATTTAGTCCAGCATCCTGTTCTCAGAGAGGCCAACCAGATGCCTGTGGAAAGTGTGCAATACCAAAAATACAGAAAAAACCTTTCAGTTGCAAGTGGGCTGAATAGTGAAGCATTTAAAAATCTGGAAGAATACTGTGATTTCATTCATATTTTGAGACAACTGCGGGCTACTCTGCAGAGCCACAGCCTATAGATGAGCCACTCTAGAGAGGAACTTGATCTCACCTTTCCTGCTCTTCTCCTTGCTGCTTCAAGCAGAGCTTCACTGACAATTACACTAGTAGATAGGTAGCCGTGTTGGTCTGCCATAGTCAAAATAAAAAAATTCCTTCCAGTAGCACCTTAAAGACCAACTAAGTTTGTTCTTGGTATGAGCTTTCGTGTGCATGCATCTGAAGAAGTGTGCATGCACACGAAAGCTAATACCAAGAACAAACTTAGTTGGTCTTTAAGGTGCTACTGGAAGGATTTTTTTTATTTTGACAATTACACGTTAGTCAGAGGAACATTGCCTGAAGTGGAGTGGAAGGTGTGGATAGTGAGCATCCACGTTCTCCCACAGAGAGTTAATTTATGGATGATACCTTCTCAGGTGAAACCCAGGACCAACTGAGTGAATTTGCTTCTGATTTCCTGGTGTGTACGCAGTATCATATCAATAAATAAAAACTTAATTAAAAAAACCATTATCAGGTGTATCACGGTATCCCTGACTCTCACTTGTTGGGTATGTTCCTTTTCCCCCTCATATGCAACTGTAATATATGACTTTTAAATACCAGAACTGAGGCTCCGTAGTTTAAACAGTGGTTTCCTCTTATCCAAAAGAGAAATGTTTTCTCCTTCAGAACATATATTCATCCCTGTGAAGAAGCATTTGAAACACAACTCAATATATTTTGGAACACAAGTCTTGAGTGCATCAGAATTTCTGCATCAGACAAAGGGACAGTCTGCTGCATCATTCTGTTCTAACAGTGGCCATCCCTTCTTATTTGTTCTTGGCATCTGGGTTTCAGAAACATACTGGTTTTGTGCATATATAGTCCATTTAGTAATCACAGTGAACAGCTGTTGACAAAGCCATTCTTTCTTTAAATAACACAACTAAGGTAGTGGCACTGGGACGCGGGTGGCACTGTGGATTAAACCACAGACCCTAGGACTTGCTGATAAGAAGGTTGGTGGTTCAAATCCCCGTGATGGGGTGAGCTCCCATTGCTCGGTCCCTGCTCCTGCCAACCTAGCAGTTTGAAAGCACATCGAAGTGCAAGTAGATAAATACTTCCCGGCGGGAAGGTAAACGGCGTTTCTGTGCGCTACTCTGGTTCACCAGAAGCGGCTTAGTCATGCTGGCCACATGACCTGGAAGCTGTACTCCGGCTCCCTCACCAATAAAGCGAGATGAGCGCCGCAACCCCAGAGTCGGCCACGACTGGACCTAACTGTCAGGGGTCCCTTTACCTTTTAAGGTAGTGGCAATTGACACATCTTTTGGTAGTGAAGTCCATAAATCAGTTCTATAAGGAAGTACTTTCATTTTTCTCAGTCCTGACCCTCCTGCTAGTCAGCTTGAATGGGCGATCCTCAGCTGTGTGATAGCATGAGAAAGAAAGAGAAATTTCTCTCTCCTTGTGCCACTCTGTTCATAATTTTGTAAAACCTTGATCATGTCCCTCCTAGACTTAAAAAGCCTTAAATGCTTTCCTTTTCTGTATAGGCAAGAGGGGAGGTACTCCAATCCTGTAATCATTTTAGTGGTTTGTACCATTTCCAGTTCTGCCGTATCCGTTTTGAGATAGGGCAATCAGATACTTAGTTATGTAGGATATTCAGGGTATTTAGGAACTGGCTGAAAGCCTATCTCTCTTTGCAGTTCCTAGTACAGCTAGGAAATGTCCAGCTTTCCCCCTGCGACCCTTTAGAAACAAGTATTGCCAAGTATCAGACGAAAGCATCAGACCAGTCCAGAGTTTCCTTTAGATCCTTAACCAAGAAGAATAATTTATTTTTATGGATTCATGTGATCAGAAAGTAATAGAAGGAATAAAATAGATTTCCAGCCAGTGTTCGCTGCTGTTTGATTCATGGAAGGTGATGACAAGGCTCAAAAATCCGGTTATTTGTTCAGAGCTACGATTCCATACACCAAAACACTATTACTCAAAACTACTGGAGGAAAAGGAAAGTTAACTTTTCATCTGGAAAACAGCAACATAGCATAGAAGTAGCAGGGAAGCAGTGCAGTGCTGGAAGCAAAGCTAGTGTTGTGGCCCTGCTGCCCGTTTCAGTGCATTGACTCCTGCCAGAGTGTACATTGTTTGATGGGAACTTTATCCATATTATTAGGAACTTCCACCTTACATGAGTGAGAAGTTCCAGGAGTAGCACCTTCACGATTAATTTCCTTTGGGTTAGAGAGCCGTTGGAAACTCCTGTGTTTTTGTATTCCCCCCCCCCCCCAGGAATAGTTGTGTTAGTCTATCAAAGCAAAAACAACAATCTGAAAGATTTGTTGCACAAGCATTCATGGACTTTATATATTTGGTTGGGTTTTTTTTAATATATATAAATATACAAGCAAAGCTTGTTGGGAGCAGGCAGATTCCACAAAAAAGGTTTCTCTCTGTGTCATTCTATCTCCAAATTCAAAGCCTGCTAATTCCTTTCTTTCACCCTCCTTCTCTCCGTGTAGAGCAGTAACCTCAGATTCCACCCCGTAGGTAAATTGCCCTTTCAGGAGAATATCGCCAGTCATTAGCTCCCATTGAGGAAACATCAACCGATCATCTCTAACTATTAGCAAGCAATCAGCTTAACAAAGGGTGGCCACCTAGCAGTCCTAACAATATTAAGATAACAGAAAGGAACAAGAAAGGCAATCCCCTCTACTTGTGGAGTGTGTCTAGCAAGCAACACTGAAGTATATGGTTCTTTGATTAAAGGTAATGGTTTGTTATTCAAATCCAGGAAGGAAGGTATGATGGGGTTTTCCAATATGTTGATAGAGCAAGATGAAAGGCTTGGCATTACAAATATCATCTCACAATAGTTGCAATTAGCATTAATTTATATTTTAGCTGGCATAGTTTTGAAAGCCCCAAATAAGTCAGAAAGGAAACAAAAATGGCTTTGAATGGAGCTGAAAAATATAACAGGGGTATAGCTAAATAAATTGGATGAGGAGGGCTCTAGCATATACGTGTAAAGTATTATTAGTTGTACCTCTGTCACAATATGGAGCCTTCAAATAAAATGGTTTGGAAACAAGAGTGATGGATGATGACAAACCATCTGCCCAACACGGAGCCAAACTACACATTACGCTTAATGTGTAGCAACTGCTTCTTTTTTACTTGTATTAATTACAGGCATATGGAAAGGTTGTCCTTACTGAGAATTCAGTGACAGGGAGGGAAGCCTTATCTCTTCCCTTCCCAGTGTGATTGAAACAAAAATATTTTTCCCTGCCCTTCGAGAAAGGCAGTTTGGCACCAACATTGCACTAGGAGGTGGGCATGTAGTTCCAGACACAGTGGGGAGGGAAGATTCAAGTTTCCCATCCACACTACACCCACTGCATCTTCAGTAATCATCCTATGCTCCTGTGTGCCTGTAATTAATGTAAAGAGAATAGAGAGAGATCACTATATGCTACTCATTAAGCATAAACATATAGATTGGCTTGCAGATCCTTCGCTACTTAAATGCGTTCCTGTTGGGCATACCTGTTCCTTCATACATCATCAAACTTGTCAGTTTTGGAGAATGTGTTCACTAGTATGAAGGACACAACTGACTGTCTAGAGCAGGGGTAGGCAACCTAAGGCCCAAGGGCTGGATGCGGCCCAATCGCCTTCTCAATCCGGCCCATGGATGGTCTGGGAATCAGTGTGTTTTTACATGAGTAGAATGTATGCTTTTACAGTGGTACCTCGGGTTACAGATGCTTCAGATTACAGACGCTTCAGGTTACAGACTCTGCTAACCCATAAATAGTGTTTCAGGTTAAGAACTTTGCTTCAGGATAAGAACAGAAATCATGCTCCGGCGGCATGGTAGCAGCGGGAGGCCCCATTAGCTAAAGTGGTGCTTCAGGTTAAGAACAGTTTCAGGTTAAGAACAGACCTCCGGAACGAATTAAGTACTTAACCCGAGGTACCACTGTATTTAAAATGCATCCCTGGGTTATTTGTGGGGCATAGGAATTCGTTCATTATTATTTTTTTCAAAATATACTCCAGCCAACCACATGGTCTGAGGGACGGTGGACCGGCCCACGGCTGAAAAAGGTTGCTGACGCCTGGTCTAGAGTGGCAGAGTTGAGAGACTTTATAAAGAACATTGAGACTTGTAGTTGAGGGGTAGGACTCTTCACATTTTTGGAAGCACCACTGGATCACTAATGACCTGCCTCTCTTGAAAGACTGGGCAGACTAGCTGAAATGGACCACCAAATGGGCCCTAATTAGGGTCATTAGGCAGGAAGTTCCCCCCTGCTAGCCCAGATTAGGCCAGAGGTTCTCCACTCCTCTGGTGCTTATTCTCAATTGAATTCAATTACATCAGGGTAGCAGAAGCAACTCCAGTTTTCTTCCTGTAGTCTTGGTAATGCTTTGATTTAAGTAAGTTTAAAATGTCAAATTCCACAGGCTCAGACTTTTTAAAAAATAAGGGTTAGCAAGCAATTTTTTGGTTTTGCACTAACATAACAGGAAGGGCGAAACATAGTGGGCAGAGCAGGAAGGGCTCCTCAGAAGAGAAAATTCAAAAAGTGAGTCTACAGTCTTAAGGACAAAGAATCAAATTTCTGCAGCATTTCAGTACAAATGAAATAAACTGTGATGTTTCTATACAGGTCTCTGCTCAACCCCAACTAAACAACTAAATATATATCATTTGAAAATTTGAGGGATCAGCCTGCTGACTGTTTCCTAAGTACAAATAACTTGTGCTTTAGTGCCGTAATTCAGATAAAACTTGTTTTATTCTGCTCTGCTGAAATTTGTTTATGTCTTGGTAGCAGCTGCTCTCCCCGTTTGCCAATATC
Source organism: Podarcis bocagei (assembly GCF_964188305.1). Classification (NCBI taxonomy): domain Eukaryota; kingdom Metazoa; phylum Chordata; class Lepidosauria; order Squamata; family Lacertidae; genus Podarcis; species Podarcis bocagei. Next base: position 71,029,323 of record NC_138133.1, read on the forward strand.
TATTAATGATAATTACCCTGAATACTATACCAGCTCTGTGATGCCATCACATCATTGTGAGGAAGATTGTGATCTTATCTAAAGCTATTCTGTTTAACTCTGACACTCCTTCTATTATAGTGGAGTGCTGATAAGATCATGCCTGTTAGGATCAGACATTAGTTGGAATCAATATTTGAAAATGTGCCTGTTTTTGCTTAATAGCAAAGTTAGTACAAGGGTCACAGCAAGATCATTTGTTGGATGAGATTGTACAGCTTCATCTTGTCAGGGTAAAGTGGATTCTTTGCAGCATTTGCTAGTGAAAGTGAAACTAAACCCCCTGAAGTAAGGACATTTTTGCTTTTGCCTAGCTACCATCTCATGGAAGTGGTTTCCAATATGTGTTGCTCAGAACCCTGAGGTTCATTGGAAGCTTCACTGAGAAGATCAGCAACAATATATGAATCTTGGACTGTACAACTTTACTAACCTTCCTCTCTGGTGGGCAGCCACAGGGTAGCGTTGGCTCTGGATAGGGAGAAAAAATTCTGCCTCATAATACTAGAACTTGGGCTTTCCAGTGAAGCTGAATGTTGGAAAATTCAGGACAGACAAAAGAAAGTACCGTATTTTTTGCTCTATCAGACTTACTTTTTCCCTCCTAAAAAGTAAGGGGAAATGTGTGTGCGTCTTATGGAGTGAATGCAGGCTGCGCAGCTATCCCAGAAGCCAGAACAGCAAGAGGGATTGCTGCTTTCGCTGCGCAGCGAAAGCAGCAATCCCTCTTGCTGTTCTGGCTTCTGAGATTCAGAATATTTTTTTTCTTGTTTTCCTCCTCCAAAAACTAGGTGCGTCTTATGGTCTGGTGCGTCTTATAGAGTGAAAAATATGGTATTTTACACAACACATAGCTAAGCTGTTGAACTTGTTCCCACAAGATGCAGTGAACTGAACCATTGGAAAATTTCAATCCTCCCCTGCAGAATATTCATTGTAGTAAGGTAAATAATTTCAGACACAATTGTAGGTTATGTTTTATTAATGCTTAATATTATTTTCATGCAATATGCTATAGACTTTGCTCCTACTTCTTTCAGTCTTCCCCTCTCAACCTATTGCTTCATCTCTCCAAAAACATGGACTAACTAATTCATCATTAAGATAATCTTTTGACAAAACTGTTGGAATATTTCACCTCCTTTCACCCAGAATATTTGGTGACACCATATGGTTGAAAAATAGCAGGCAGAAAAACTCTGGATAGGTCTTCCATTCATATCAATAACAACACGAATAAACAATTGTCAGAGCTGCTCGAAGATCCTAGCTCACAGAGGATCACGCTAGCCAGCGATCATTAAGTAAAAGTCTTTATTGAGTTACAGTTTCCATTTTCAAGCTGCTGCGTGCAACTCTACGTCTAGTAGCTAGATCGGCGAAGCTCCGTCTGATTCTCCGCCCCTTGTGCACCAACTTAATATCCTAGCCCTGCTCCACCTTTTCCGCCTGACTGTTCTCCTCTGGGTCCCTCTGCCCCCCGGGGTTTCTTCCTTCCGGGATTCTTCTGACGCTGACCCGGACCCTCCTGCCTCCTTGCGCCGGGCTTTAGGACCTGGCTCCCTTTCCGGGCTGCTTACTGCGCCGCCTTCCTCTGCATTTGAACTTGGCGCGCGCGCCCAACCTTCCACTTTCCGCTTAACCGTTTCTTCGCTCCCCGATGGAGGTGTGGCCACTCCTGACTCATGCCCTCCCTCCTGTGGTGAGCTGCCAGCGCTTGCCCCCTGGCTCCCTTCCTCCTCCCTGCTCCCTAGCGGTGACGCTGGTCCCGATTTCCAACTGCTCTCCTCTGAGTCCCCTCTGGCTCGATCTTCCTGGGGTGCCCCCCTAAACTCCCCCCTTGCCCTGGCCACTGGTGCTCCTTTCTGTGAATCCTCTGATTCACTGGAAAGACTCGGAGATCTCGGGTCGTCGTCATCACTCATCTTTTCTTCTGCCTCCTCCCCTTCGCTCTCTGTTTCCTCCCTTGCCCTTGCCTCTGCTCCTAAACCCCTGACATCCATCCCCCCCTCGAAGCCCCCCATTCCCCCCTCCCCTCCTTCCGGTGCTGGAACTGGGTGCTGCTGTTGCAAAGAGACGAATGTCGGATATCGTTCGCTTCCCGTGGCGGGCCTCCATCTGAAGGCTCCCGGGTCTTCCTCCCTGCTCCCGTCGACGACGGTCACCTCCGCTTCCATCTCTGTGCCGCCATGCTCGAAACCAGGGTCGTCCCCGAAAACGTCCATGTCCGTCTCTCCCTCACTTCCTCCTGGCGGCGTTGCTCGTCCTGGGCATTCCAGCCACCTTCTGCGGAACTGCTCCTCTGGTCGATCGTCCCACCAATACGAGGGTTCTGATGCAGATCCCGAGGGTGACCCCTCCGGGGAACGTATGTCTTGTGTCGGGTCCTCGTCCGAGTCGAACCCCCGGAAAGTGCTGGCCGAAAGCGTGGGCGTGAAAAGCCAGTCGTCGAAAAAGTCTGCTGGCATTGGTCTATGTGGGAAGAGGGCGTGAAACTCGTCTTTGAGTAGAGGTTCGTCCAAAGCGTAGCCCGGCACCCAGCTGTTCGCACTGGCCGGGGTGCCCTCCTTGGCGAGAAAGTATTCTACCCCCTCCTCCCCCCATCTGGAGTCCAAAATCTCCGTGACTTCGTTGATGCGCTCCTTCTGTGCCACTCCCGCGTGCCCTGTTCTGTCTCTGACCGGACTCGGCGCCGTTCCGGGTTCTTGGAACCTGTGCGGTGCCTTGTAGGGAGTGAGCACCGATCTGTGGAACACCGGATGCATTCTGGAACCCTCCGGAAGTGCCAGTCTGAAAGCTACCGGGTTGACCTGCTCTTCGACTTGGTAGGGCCCCAGTTGTTTATGCCCTAGTTTCTTCTTGGCCAACGACCTGGCCGGCACTGCGTGGGCTGCTAACCAGACCCAGTCTCCCACGTGGAGCTCTTCGCCAACCCTTCTGTGCTTGTCCGCTTGTACCTTGTATGCGTGTTTGGCCAGCTCCAGGTGGCGCCTCAGCTGATTGTGGACTTCCTGCAGCTCCGACGCGAACGCATCTGCTGTCTGCGGCTCCCCCTCCCCCATTCTTTCCAGTCCCAGGAAGGTTCTGGGGTGCCTCCCATTGTTGGCGAAGAACGGCGTGACCCCCGTGGACACGTGCTTCGTGTTGTTGTAGGCGAACTCGGCAAGCGGCAGGTAATCCACCCACGTCGCAGGCTGTTGATTTGCATAACATCTCAGGTACTGCTGCATGATGGCATTGACCCGCTCCGCTTGCCCGTTGGTCTGCGGGTGTCTCGCCGACGCCAGGTTGATCTTGATGTTCAGGAAGCCCATCAGCTTCTGCCAGAAATTCGAGATGAACTGCCGCCCCCGGTCGGACAGAATAGACCGTGGCAGACCGTGAACCTTGAACACGTGGTCTATGAACAGTTTGGCGGTTTGCTCCGCCGTGGCCACCTTCGCACACGGAATGAAATGTGCCATCTTGGAAAACAGGTCCACCACCACCAGCACTGCCGTCTTGCCTCTCGAGCTGGGCAGATCTGTGACAAAGTCCAGAGCCACCCTCTCCCAAGGTTCGACCGGAGTTTGCAGCGGTTCCAACAGTCCGGCCGGCGGTCTGTGCACTGGGTTGGCCCTCTGGCAGGTGTCGCACCTCGCCACGTAGTCTGCGACCTCCCCTCTCATTCCAGGCCACCAGAAATCCCTGGCTACTAATTCCACCGTCTTCTCCTTGCCAAAGTGCCCGGCCGTGGGCGCGTCGTGCAGCTGCTGCAGCACCTTGGCGCGAAGGTCGTCTCCCGGCACGTAGATGGCCCCTTTACGGATGAGCAATCCATCTCGTAGCTGGAAACCGTCGGCCGCAGCCTTGCCCCTTTGCACCTCTGCCATCTTTGTTTGCGCGAAGGAGTCATCCTGCAACGCTCGTCGCACCGCCTCCGGGTCCACGGTGGCGGCGGCGCACGCCCACACTGTTGGTGCGAAGATGTGCATGGCGGCCGCTGGCGTTGCGTCCTCCAGATACTGTGGCTTACGGGAGAGGGCGTCCGCCATGATGTTAGTGTCCCCCGGGACATACTCTATGCGGAAGTCGAAGTTCGCAAAGAACTCAGCCCAACGTATCTGCCTCTGGTTTAGGAACTGTGCCGTGCGCCAGTGCTCCAGATTCTTGTGGTCCGTGCAAACCTGCACCGTGTGCTTGGCGCCGATCAGGAAGTGCCTCCACGCTTTGAACGCTGCATGAATGGCCAGCAACTCCCTGTCCCAGATGGTGTAGTTCTGCTCGGACTTGCTGAGCTTCCTGGAGTAAAACGCTCCCAGTCGCCACACCCCCTGCTGGTCCTGCTGCAGCAGGACCGCCCCCACGGCTCTGTCCGAGGCGTCTGTCTCCACCCTCATCGGCCTGCTGGGGTTGACATGAAGCTGCTGCTCTTCCGACGGGAAGAGACGCTTGAGCGCCTGAAAGGACTGCTCCGCCTGCTCTGTCCAAACGAACTTCTTTTTCTTGGAGCTAAGCGTGTCAGTGATGGCCGCTGTCTGCATAGCGAAGCCTTTGATAAACTTGCGATAGAAGTTCGCGAAGCCGACAAACCGTTGGACCTCCTTCCGGTTGCGTGGACTCTTCCAATCCAACACCGCTCGAACCTTGGCGCTGTCCATGGCGAGCCCCTTGTCAGACAGCTTGTAGCCCAGAAAGTCCACCTCCGTCACGTCAAATTGGCACTTCTCCAGCTTGGCGTAGAGCCTATGTTGCTTTAGCCTGCTCAGCACTTCCTTGACGTGCCCGTCATGCTCCTGCTGCGATTCCGAAAAGATCAGGATGTCATCTAAGAAACAGACGCACGTCTTGTAGAGAAGTCCCGCCAACACGTGATGCATGAAAGCTTGAAAAACGTGGGAGCCATTTTGCAATCCAAAAGGCATAACTCTGTATTCGTAGGTCCCCAGTGGCGTGAACATGGCCGTCTTCCACTCATCTCCTTCCCGCATGCGAATGAGGTTGTACGCCCCTCGCAGGTCCAACTTGGTGAACACTTTTCCCTTCCGCACCTTCGCTAGGAGGTCGTCGATTCGGGGCATGGGGAAGTCCGATGGCTTGGTCCCACTGTTCAAAATGCGATAGTCCACGACCAGTCTTTTTTGGGGCGTGTCTCGCTTTTTAACAAAGAATACAGGACTGCCCCCCGCTGCCTTGGACTCTCGGATGAAACCGCGCTCCAAATTATGATCTATGAACTCCTTGAGTTCTTGCAGTTCGTCCTCTGACATGGAATACAGTTTCCCTTTAGGCAGCGCCGCCCCCGGCAGCAGGTCAATTTTGCAGTCATATGGTCTGTGAGGGGGTAGTCTGTCCGCCTCCTTTTCGCAGAAAACTTCCAAAAATTCTGCGTACTTGTGGGGAATCGCTTGCAGCGTGCCTAGCAGCAGCTGTGACTCCTCTTCCTCTCCTTCCTGCCGGGGCACGATGCAGTGTTCAGCACAAAAGGAAGAGCCAAAGATCAGCTGCCTCTGGTACCAAGCCAGCGTTGGGCTGTGCTTGTCCAGCCAACTCATTCCCAATACAATGGGCGTATCCGATAGTTGAGTGACATTGAAGCTGATGACTTCTCTGTGATTCCCAAGTCGCATCACCATCGGTGGCGTCTGCTTCACCACTTGCCCCCCTAGCAGCTCCCTGCCATCCACCGTGACAACCTGCAGGGGCAGTGTGGCCGGCAGCAACTGTATAGCGTGTTTGTCGACAAAGTCCTGCCCTATAAAGTCCGCGTTGCTGCCCGAGTCCACGGTGATTGGCACGTCCATGGTGATGCCATTGGGCAGCTGGAGAGATGCGGTGAGCCTCACTACTGGTTTGGGCGGGAGGGGGTTCACGGGCTGTAAAATCTCTGGGGACTGCGTCACTAACACGTCTGGCTGGGCCCCAGTGCCTCTTCCTCCAGCCAGACTGCGTCGTTTCCCTGCTGTGGTCCACCTTGCTGCGTCGCTGCAGTCACCATTGCTGAGGCTGCAGTGAGCTTGTGGGGCCTCTGGGGACACTCTTTCGCCATGTGCCCAGGCTCCTCACAGACGTAACACTTCCTGTTCCCTCTAGGAGGCTTCGCTTTCACTGCTGCCGGTGCTAGGGCTCTGGTTGCTGACTGAGCCCTTGCACCTCCCACCTCCATAGGTTCCGCTCCTCCTCCTGGTGGAGGCGTGGATTGCGCCCGCGCTGCGTCTCTGGGAAGGAAGGAGGGGCCCCTGGCTGGTTCGCGCCCTCCACGCCCTTCGTCCCTGCTCCACGGACGTTCTTCCAGCCGCACCCCCACTGCCAGTGCCCTCTGAACGACCTCCTGGGTGGTCCGGGGTCGCTCCCCCCTCGCGATCTCATCTTTAATCGAGCTGTGCAGCCCCTCCCAAAAGAGGTCTCTCACAGGGGCCGAATCTCTGTCCCATTCCAGGGCACTGACCAAAGCGAAAAAGCGGGCATGATATTGCCTTACGCTGGCCCTCCCTTGCCTTAGTCCATGCACCTCCTTCCGGGCAAGATCCACGTCAATGCTTGATAAAAAACACCCATCCATCGCTTTAATAAAGGCATCCGCATCTTGGAGCGCCGGATCCTTATCTCTCCATAGATTGCGCAGCCATGCTTTAGCATCCCCATGCAAATGGGACATGATGAATCCCACCTTCTCTTGCTCATCTCTAAAGTCTTTATTCAGCAGTTGCAGTGCGCACAGTACATCTGCTCTAAAGTTGGGATACTGTTGCAGGTTCCCATCGAAGTGAGAGACCAGACCGCCTGTACGTCTCGCCAACCCAATTCCCTCCTGTCTGGATGTCTGCTTTGTAAGCACGTCTAACCTGACTTGGAGATCCCTGCAGGCGGCAGCTGCCTCCTCCTCTCTCTTCCGGGATGCGAGAGCCTCTGCATTCAGTTGTGACACTGCTTTTCTGAGTTCCTCTATCTGCTGCTCAGCCGTCATGTCGGCTGCCGTTCGTGAGCTCGCTGGTAGGCACCTGCTTCTCTCCCCTCCTCGAGGCTGTAGATGCCCACACTTGTGAGACGGAGCTTACTGTCAGAGCTGCTCGAAGATCCTAGCTCACAGAGGATCACGCTAGCCAGCGATCATTAAGTAAAAGTCTTTATTGAGTTACAGTTTCCATTTTCAAGCTGCTGCGTGCAACTCTACGTCTAGTAGCTAGATCGGCGAAGCTCCGTCTGATTCTCCGCCCCTTGTGCACCAACTTAATATCCTAGCCCTGCTCCACCTTTTCCGCCTGACTGTTCTCCTCTGGGTCCCTCTGCCCCCCGGGGTTTCTTCCTTCCGGGATTCTTCTGACGCTGACCCGGACCCTCCTGCCTCCTTGCGCCGGGCTTTAGGACCTGGCTCCCTTTCCGGGCTGCTTACTGCGCCGCCTTCATCTGCATTTGAACTTGGCGCGCGCGCCCAACCTTCCACTTTCCGCTTAACCGTTTCTTCGCTCCCCGATGGAGGTGTGGCCACTCCTGACTCATGCCCTCCCTCCTGTGGTGAGCTGCCAGCGCTTGCCCCCTGGCTCCCTTCCTCCTCCCTGCTCCCTAGCGGTGACGCTGGTCCCGATTTCCAACTGCTCTCCTCTGAGTCCCCTCTGGCTCGATCTTCCTGGGGTGCCCCCCTAAACTCCCCCCTTGCCCTGGCCACTGGTGCTCCTTTCTGTGAATCCTCTGATTCACTGGAAAGACTCGGAGATCTCGGGTCGTCGTCATCACTCATCTTTTCTTCTGCCTCCTCCCCTTCGCTCTCTGTTTCCTCCCTTGCCCTTGCCTCTGCTCCTAAACCCCTGACAAATGCAGTTCAAATTGAAAGGCATAAGCCTACAAAATGACTGCCAACTTACTTTTATCCTGGTAACGTGTTCTAGAAACCTCTCAATAGGCCACCAAGTTCTGTGAGAGATACTTTCCAGGAAAATTGGTAAACTGGAAAGGATTATTTAGAAGAAGAAAGTTTGGAAATCACTGATCTAATGATGCAGTGCCAAAATGTAACTTTACAAAGAATCTCAACCCTCTTTTTCCCATTACAGTGTCTTCTATCTGATTTAAATTATACCTTCAGCACACTTCTTCTTATTAACAAATAACTGTAAATGCATGATAGAAGCAATGTGTAATTTGAACCAGTAATTTCTGCTTTCTCTGAATATTGTTTTACTCACTGACTAAAAATTGTCCCCTTGATTAATCAGCTGGGGATATCATAGTGTGAGGCCATGCAAATGTTCTAGTTCTGTCTGTTGGCTGCCAAGTTTAATGGCAAACAAGCTGGGATATGGATGCTCCATTCACTTACAAATTGTCATTATGAAATGCAGGCTATGTTCAGCTGAATTCTGAGTATTCCATGTACTATGCTTCATAATACTGATGGAACTTGAACTTGTTTCCTTTAAAAAGTCTGGTTCTCTTCTGTTGCCATAATAGTGATTGCTACATATTTCCAAATATATGGGGTTTTTTTTGTTATGAACTATAACCTTTCATTTTTTAAAAAAATGTTAGCATTACTTGAGAGGAAATAAATTCCTTCAGCATATTCAGAAAGGCCCCTATATTGTAATTTTGGAAATGTGCAAATCTTTTAAATTTTCATCAAAAGATGGATGGCTGATCATTAAAAATCTTTAATCACCTCATAGCCCTAATAATGATACATAAGTGACATGTAATTAAATCTAGTTCTGTGGATATCAGCCGAAAACTACAAGCACCAGACATCGTACATTCTTGCATGTAACTTTTTTTTTAACTGGCATAATGCATTTTGGGCTTTTTTGTGTAACAGCCTTCTGAGGGATCAGACATTGGCTACACTCAAAGGCCGGACAGCAGGCTTGATGGGCCACTAGTCTGATCTTGTACAACAAATCTGAACATGCCTGTACTACTTTGAGAGAACCGTACCTTAAATGTGCTAGAAATCACTTCTGTAATAATAACAAACTGATACAGTCCTTCCTGGGGTTTTCTATAAAAAGTGGCATAAATGATAATGAATAAAAAAATCTCCTGCTAAATTTCATACAGTAACTGAGCCTACCTCAGGCAGGATATGCCATTGTACATCAGTGTTTGAAATGTATGAGAATTTTAGACTACCAGTAATAATAAGGTTATAGGAAGTTTGCAGCATTCCTCTGCTGCTTTTATTTGTCTTGTCTTTACATGTTCCCTGGTCATATTAAATGTCTAAAAGCTGACCTTTTTCTTTTTTTAGGGAGGGGAAGAATAACTGGGGGAAACTTGCAAAAATGTTGGTTATACTAATGAAATAATCCCACTTCCCTGATCTGGTGTGCAGAATGGAAAAACGAAGAAATTGAATTGAAAAATGCATTAGGTAATGCCTGATCTAGGAATTAATCTGCTTACTTACACACAGCAGAGATACAAATTCTCTTGAGATAGCTAACTTAGTTTCTGATGTGGTATACCGGTAATCCATGTTTATACAAGCATACTTAAATTTCACTGAATTGTAAAGAGAAAAGAGTTCTAAGTAAAATAGAAAGTCGAATAAGGGAAAATTATTTTTCTGATCCATTACTCCCGTTCCCTCCATTCTGGCATATTTAAGGGAAATATATGAACTCAGAACTACACAAGCATAAGTTGTTTTTTTAAATTGATTGAATCTGCCCAATACAAGCAAAATACTTTAGATGCATTTCAGTCTTGGAAAGAGGTGCTATAAGAAATCCTTGAAGTTATTGTTTCGTTGGACTTCAATCTCAATGGAAATGAAGATGCCAGAATCAAACTTTCAATCTTTTCTAAATTTCTTTTTTATTGGCAGTTTGAATGGTGCACTTTATTCCTTGGTAGTAGGATTCACCATTAGGCATTTGTCTTGTTGACATGTGAATATCCTGTTGTCACAGATTAACGTAGCAGTGTGCTCGGAAGCAGGATGCCATTTAAGATAGTCCTTGAGCAAACACCTAGATCAGTGGATGGTCATCTGGTGGCTTCTGGACAAGTTGGCACAATCCCTTCTGTTTATTGGATTTGTAACATTAAACAATTGCTTCACCTTCCTAACTTAAAAGTTTAATTGTTGAAACAACAAATGTGCTTAATGTCAGCAGGACACCTTTCTTTGGTAAGAGTAGATACTCATTTCGCTGAATGTGGTGCTGGTGCCAGAAGCACAGAATCAGAACACAACCCAATAATGACTTCTGCAATTTAGAGAGTCAGAAATGCCTTTTTTAAGGATGGTGCCAGGCATGATTTGAAGGCACCTGTGGCACCTGTCTAGTTGAAGCCAAGCAAATCTGAACTTGGGTCAGTTCTCAATAGGAGATTGCCTAGGAACCTTATCTATACTAGTTGGAATTCTGCCATGAGAAAGGTATGATATAAATGTGGTAATTGTAATATTCTGTAGTTGATGTTTAAGGAGTGGAACTGAGGGTTTAGAGTTGAGTATACAGAAATGAAGGCCAATAATGCTTCTGGATTGTTACTTGCTAAATTCATATTTGTGTCTCTCTTAACAAATTTGCTTTATTCTGTGTGCCACAACATTTTAATTTTCATTAGATCTTCTTACTGCTCTCTTAGAAGGTTTAACTTCTCAGGATAAACAACCCAGTTTACTTATCAATATTTGATAAAGCATGGCATTTGGTCATTTTTATTGTCTTAGAATCATAGAATCATAGAGTTGGAAGAGACCACAAGGGCCATCGAGTCCAACCCCCTGCCAAGCAGGAAACACCATCAGAGCACTCCTGACATATGGTTGTCAAGCCTCTGCTTAAAAACCTCCAAAGAAGGAGACTCCACCACACTCCTTGGCAGCAAATTCCACTGTCGAACAGCTCTTACTGTCAGGAAGTTCTTCCTAATGTTTAGGTGGAATCTTCTTTCTTGTAGTTTGGATCCATTGCTCCGTGTCCGCTTCTCTGGAGCAGCAGAAAACAACCTTTCTCCCTCCTCTATGTGACATCCTTTTATATATTTGAACATGGCTATCATATCACCCCTTAACCTCCTCTTCTCCAGGCTAAACATGCCCAGCTCCCTTAGCCGTTCCTCATAAGGCATCGTTTCCAGGCCTTTGACCATTTTGGTTGCCCTCTTCTGGACACGTTCCAGTTTGTCAGTGTCCTTCTTGAATTGTGGTGCCCAGAACTGGACACAGTACTCCAGGTGAGGTCTGACCAGAGCAGAATACAGTGGCACTATTACTTCCCTTGATCTAGATGCTATACTCCTATTGATGCAGCCCAGAATTGCATTGGCTTTTTTAGCTGCCGCGTCACACTGTTGGCTCATGTCAAGTTTGTGGTCAACCAAGACTCCTAGATCCTTTTCACATGTACTGCTCTCAAGCCAGGTGTCACCCATCTTGTATTTGTGCCTCTCATTTTTTTTTGCCCAAGTGCAATACTTTACATTTCTCCCTGTTAAAGTTCATCTTGTTTGTTTTGGCCCAGTTCTCTAATCTGTCAAGGTCGTTTTGAAGTGTGATCCTGTCCTCTGGGGTGTTAGCCACCCCTCCCAGTTTGGTGTCATCTGCAAATTTGATCAGGATGCCCTTGAGTCCATCATCCAAGTCGTTGATAAAAATGTTGAATAAGACCGGGCCCAAGACAGAACCCTGTGGCACCCCACTAGTCACTCTTCTCCAGGATGAAGAGGAACCACTGATGAGCACCCTTTGGGTTCGGTCAGTCAGCCAGTTACAAATCCACTGAGTGGTAGCATAGTCAAGACCGCATTTTACCAGCTTCTTTACAAGAATATCATGGGGCACCTTCAAAAAGAAGGTTTGAGGAAACTTCCAAATTGTCAAATTAAATTATTATTGTGCTCTAATACAGGTTTTTAAAAAGTCAAATGGCTGCAGGAACAGGTACATCAAATATTGTTTTACTTGGAAAGACTTTTTCACTGCCATGTTCCATAAATTCCATTGTAGTAAGTACGATCCACAGTATAATCCTAAGTATGCTGACTCAGAAGTAAGTCTATTGAATACGGTGGGAATTATTTCTTAGAAAGAATGCTCACTGTTTACTCATAAATGAGTTCTACTGAGTTCAATGACAACAAAGGCCTGGTCCTGGCTGGTAAAGTGATGATGATCAGATCACTGTGCTCCTGCTAGTACTGTAATTTAGACTAACAGTTGCTTGGCTCTCAGGATGCTGCTGCTATGCTAGCATGTGTAGCTACTTGCAAAACAATCAGTGCAGGCTCAAAAGAGGAACAAACATAAATTGACAACCCATGACCTCTGTCAGGAGAAATGTGTCCCTGTTAATTCTCCTTGATCTCTCAGTAGCTTTCAATACCATCAACTACGGTATCCTGCTGGAGTGGCTGTCCAAGTTAGGAGTGCGTGGCACCACTTTGTGGTGGTTCCAGTCCTACTTGGATGGATGTTACTAGAGGGTGATGCTTGGGGAGTCTGCAGCCCCATACAGCCTTCAGTGTAGGGTTCATCGGGGTTTGGTTTTATCCTCTATGCTGTTTAACAACTACAGTGGTACCTCGCAAGACGAATGCCTCGCAAGACAAAAAAACTCGCAAGACGAAAGGGTTTTTGTTTTTTTGAGTTGCTTCGCAAGATGGAAACGTCTTGCAAGTTTGTTTCCTTTTTCTTAACACCGTTAATACAGTTGCGACTTGACTTCGAGGAGCAACTCATAGAACGCGGTGTGGTAGCCTTTTTTGAGGTTTTTTTGGTGATTTTTGAAGCTTTTCCAAAACTTTCCCGACACTGTGCTTCGGAAGACGAAAAAAATTGCAAGACGAGAAAACTCGCGGAATGAATTAATTTCGTCTTGCGAGGCACCACTGAAACCGCTGAATAGGGTTATCTGGAATTTTGGAGTACATTGTCAGCATTATGCTGATGACATGCAGCTCAACTTCTTTCCATCTGCAGGTGAGGTAGTGAATATGCTGGACCATTGTATTACTCAGTAGTGGACTGGATGAGAGCCAACAATCTGAAGCTTAATCCAGATCATAGAATCATAGAATTGTAGAGTTGGAAGGTACCCCAAGGATCATCAAGTCCAATCCCTGCAATGCCGGAATCTCAACTAAAGCATCCATGACAGATGGCCTCATGGCAGACAGATGGATGGGAGGCTGCCTGCTGTTGATCAGGTTACACTCCTTATGTAGCTTGGGGGTACTTCTGAATCTTTTGCTGTTATACAGGTGGCCTCAGTGGCTAATGGCCCTGCTGCTTCCATATTTCAATAGGACTAGCCTAACTGCTATTTTCTATGCTGTGGCAACCTCTAGGTTAGATTATTGCAATGTGTTATATGTAGGGCTTCCTCTGAAGATGGTTTGGAAACTTCAGGTAGTATAGTATTTGGCAGCCAGGTTACTCTCTTTACTGGAAAGATGGTTTGAGCATATTGCACCGATCCTGGCTTGACTGCACTGGATACCAGTTAGTTTCCAGGCCCAATTCATAGTGCTGGTTTTGACCTATAAAACCTTAAACAGCTCAAAGGTAAAGGTAAAGGTACCCCTGCCTGTATGGGCCAGTCTTGACAGACTCTAGGGTTGTGCGCCCATCTCACTCAAGAGGCCGGGGGCCAGCGCTGTCCGGAGACACTTCCGGGTCACGTGGCCAGCGTGACGTCGCTGCTCTGGCGAGCCAGAGCCGCACACGGAAACGCTGTTTACCTTCCCGCTAGTAAGCGGTCCCTATTTATCTACTTGCACCCGGGAGTGCTTTCGAACTGGGACCGAACAACGGGAGTGCACCCCGCCGCGGGGGTTCGAACCGCCGACCTTTCGATCGGCAAGCCCTAGGCGCTGAGGCTTTTACCCACAGCGCCACCCGCGTCCCTTAAACAGCTCAGGACCACAATAATTCAAGGACTGCCTCTCCACATATGAACCTACTCGGACCCTGCAATAATCTTGTGAAGACCCTCTTGTGCTTCCTCCATGAGAGCTCTGGAGGGTGGTAACACAAGAACGGTCCTTTTCTGCTGTGGCTTCCTCTTTGTGGAACACTCTCCCCTGGGAGACTTGCTTGGCTCCTTCATCACATATCTTTAGATGCCAGCCAAAACCTGTCTTTATAACCAGACCTTTAGCTGACTAACATCATATATCCTTTGAAATGTGTTTGTGGGAGGGGGGTGTTAGTGTTCTGTTTTGTTTTTATTATGTATTTTGTGTTTTTATTTTATATTTTTATGCTGTGAACCTCCCTGAGATGAAGGGTAGTATACATATTTAATCACTACCACCACCACCACCAATGTTTGGAAATGAAATATAGTTTGCAAGTGACCAATCAAAAGGGTTGTTGCTTCTCCCTATGGTTTTCCAGTGTATTTTTCTGATGTTCAGTTAAATGTAGTGTGTGTCTTTTTAACTGTCCATAGATTGGTGATTCTCCATGGCCATCTCTTATCTCTATTTTTAAACCATTTATCCTATTAAACCTGTTCCACCTTGTTCAGCTGATCTGTATATTCTCCTCATGTGTTCGATTTTCATGCCTTTCCAAGGTACAAATTCTTCTGCTCTTCCAAGTTTGTTGTACTTTAGTACATCTTTTCCACTGTACCAATACTGTTTTTTCCATGCCAAATGTATTCCACATCCACCTTTGTATTTTTACTCTAATTATGACTAGTCCTGACATAATACTGCTGATTATATGTGTGGATTCTCCATAAGAACCCTCTTGCCACACTTTTGTCACTCCAACTTCACTCCTATCTTTCTTGCTGGTGTTGTTCCAGAATGATTATTTCCTAAAAGGAATATTTATTGTCGAGCAGGATGGCATATTATGCCAGACAAAATTAGAATGCTTAACAAGTCACCAGAGCCCAAAACAACTAAAATGGCCTCAGTAGGACAAGAGGAAAGACTGAAGAACATAATGGATCCAGGGAATCTATTAAGAGCTCTGTTTTGTAGTCTGTGAGGTACGCATAAAAACTTTAATAGGTTAATTGCAATGATTAATTGATTAAAACCTGCAGCCTTATTAATAACATTATATAAATAGCTGCTGAGAAAACATTCTGGCATGGAAAGGAGAACATGTGTGATTACTGAAAGAATTGTTGTGCTGTAATGAAAACTAAGACTGCAATCCGATGCCCACTTAACTAGGAATACATCCCACTGGATTTCTGGAGCTTACCTTAGAGTACATGTACATAGGACTGCACTCCCTATATGACACATAGAAACAATGTGCAGTTTCAGATTGGAGAATCATTGACAAGTATAACTCAGCTTTACAGATGGAAGCTTATAGAGCTGGCATGCTCTACCAGGTGTAAAACCTGTCTATTCCTGTTAGCGATGATTAGGAACAGATGTTTCACAGGGTGTTAAAATATATTCCGCACACAATATTTCTGCAGCTGTTGCTTAGGTCTTGTTCATATGTTTCCATGAGGCATGCGAGGAGTAAGGAAGAAAGTGTAACTCTAATCAGGACCGTCAGAATCAGGAGTGGGGCGGGGGGAGTTAGAAACATATGGAAAGAGTACAGCTAAAAATGTGTTTAGTTTTCAATATTTTTTTGTCTGAAAGGCAGTATATAAATAAATTAACATAACATTGAGGAAGCTTTGCATATTCTCTTTCCTCTAATACATGGACTTATTCTCTGGCGCCCTCAGTTACTAAAAATCAATGAATGCAAAATATTGTACAGGCACCTAAATTGGACTTAACTTATGAATGTTTTATTACATATATTTTGGAAAAAACTTTAAGTCCAAGTGATTTGGAGAGTTTCGGGGGTACTATATAGATAAACACACTTCTAATGAAATTGTGTGTGTCCATGTGTGAATGTGTAATTGTGCCCACTAGGTAATCAATTTCATTAATTTCATTAATTGTTTCACATAAAACATCCCAAAGTAACATTAAAAGTATCAACAATAAAAACTTATATAAAAACTGTTTCAAGTCCAATATGCATACAGTCTTTTAAAAGTAAATAAATAAATAAAGTAATAAAGT
This sequence comes from Podarcis bocagei, assembly GCF_964188305.1. Classification (NCBI taxonomy): domain Eukaryota; kingdom Metazoa; phylum Chordata; class Lepidosauria; order Squamata; family Lacertidae; genus Podarcis; species Podarcis bocagei. The sequence continues at coordinate 71,045,349 of NC_138133.1, forward strand.
AATTTTAATATAATAAATGAATGAATAATATATCCTTTTAAATATATTGTAATATATATATATTTAGAGTATTCCTTTAGAATCTGAGCTTTAATTGTGGAACATTTAGTCTCAGGCTCAACTGGTTTAATCAGTTGTGTTCATGAACTACAATATAGCAACCGTTTGATTCACAAGGAGACCTTCTGGGCACTGGTGGTCAAACTCTGGAATTCCCTCCCTCCCCACAAGATTTGACTGTTGCCAACTTTGGACATTTTCTGGTGCCACCTGAAAACCCATCTCCTCTGCCAGGCCTATGGGTCATGCAGTTCTCATCTAAGTAATCATATCTTTGTTCTGATGAGAACTTTGATATTTTTGTATGGTGTTTTATTTCTGTATTTAACTTACATTGTGATCTCCCTGAGGTCCTTTGATGAAGGATGGAATATCAATTATTAAAATAAAAGAATATATTGTGACTGAACTTTATTGTTGCAATTATAACTTTGTATTAGGTAGAATATATGAGAAAAAATGACCCAAAAGCATTGGCTAATTTAAAAGGAAAGATTAAGAATGTAGCTGCGTCTTGTTTTTCAACTGTATTCATGCTCCCTAAAGTATCATTCCACTTGATGACTGCAGACGAACATGTGGACAGCTTCCATTTGAAAAGTATTATGTTTGACATGTAGTGTGAGTTAATATGAAAATGTTATCTCTGGTGTTCAATCTGCTGTGTCCCATTCACACATACAAGTAATCTCTCAGTGTGCAGTCATAGTGTCTTGTGTGTGCATGTCCATGTTTTAGGCAAAATATAGACTTTTATGAGCTTGAGCAGAGCTATTGCACCTGCCATCATCCAATCAAATGGAGAGAGTGCTTCATAATTCTTTTGGTGTGTCTGAAAACCCATTCCAGGTTGGAAAATCAGATATAGTATTGGGCTGGACTTTGAAAATAAGGCTTAATAAGTTCTTCTTTTTTCAACCTATAACTCTAAAGAAAGCTGCTGCTCTTAGTATAATATAGGAGAAACTGGATTTCCGTCAAGTTATCAGTTATATACCGGTAATTTATTCTGTTGTTGCAATTAAAAGTAGAAATAAAAGATCATGAAAAGTATGTCTTAGCAGCTTTACATAAAAATAGTTGTGCTCTCGTATAGGAACCAAAAAACAAACAGAAAAGTGAAAGTAATAAAACAATTATCCATCTTGGGGGCATGGGGCATGCAAGTTCTCAGAAAGAAAATATTGAATTGGGTGGGCAATAGGATAATAGGAGACAAAAAAAACCTGATAAGGATTTTAAAAAAAAACCTCTCCAAAGCAAAAAATTGATAAACATTTTAAATTAGTTCTCAAAATGCAGAGAGCTTAGTGTTAGAATTCCATCTGATCACTATTAGGCTTACATGAGATTGCAAAAGACTGCTGATAATGGAGTTAAATTCAATTCAAAGCATTGTACTGAGGACACTGAAAGTTTGCAGCGGGGTTGTAGAAATAAAATATGTTCACTGCAAAAAATTGAGGATCAAGATGGATGTTGTTTACAATGTAATTGACATCCAGGCTAATTTCCCCCCTGATATATCATATCCAGGAGTTCAGATAAGCTATGAAGATAGAAAATCAGTCCGCTTAAGGAAATAGTTGCACCTCTCTTCTGTATTTGATAAATAGACCTTTGAACATCATGTTCAGTTATTACGCCCTCCAGGTGTTTTTTGGCCTACAACTCCCATGATCCCTAGCTAGCAGGACCAGTGGCCAGGGATGATGGGAATTGTAGTCTCAAAACATCTGGAGGGCCGAGTTTGAGGAAGCCTGTATTAGAGCGTTGAGGGCTGGGGTGGGGGGCATGATTTTAGTCTTCCTGTAAAAATCAAGAAAAATAAGTTCCACAAAATTGCAAGGGAAAACCCAAAGCAGATTTTGATTTTTTTTTATTTGCATGCTGACCCAAACAGAAAAGTTAACTGTTCAAGAGGGTAGCATCTGAAACCCGTACTGAGTGAAGCAGGAAGAAGGGAAAATCCTAAGAAGAAATATGCCATGGCTTCATGTCAGATGTTTTTCACTTCTTTTCTCTCCCTCTCTTTTTTATGCACACAAACACCCATAAGCGCGCGCGCGCGCACACACACACACACACACACACACACACATTAATATATATAATGTATGCAGATATTGATGGAATTCTATGAGTTGAAAGAGAAGGAAGATGTCTTTAAGGATCCATATCTCTCCCAGCAGATATACATTATTATCACTGGAATGTGGCCTTCAGTCTTGAAACAGTTAAAAGAGTTCTATGGTCACAAAAGAAGAGATTTCTTCAGAATTATCTCCCGCCTCACATTTGCTCTTAGGCAAGCAGTTTAAAAAAGCCCAGTGATTGAGCCAGTGATCCAATTTGAAATGCAGAAATGATTAGAGCTGCTTGCCTCATTTCATATCGAAATTCTCTGATTTATGACAGGGCTGCAGCCAAGATCTATCTCCAAAGGGAATTAGTGTGCAAGTTTGCATATTTTTGTTATTTAGGTTTCTGATAGCAGCTTCTAGCTAGAAATACTCAACTAGGAGGTGGTGGCAATGCTGGGTTTTTCAGCCACTGGAGCACAAAAAGATAAGAGCCTTATGTTTAGGACATTTAGACCCCTTGACCATCTTCCTGTGCAGTATTTTTAAAAAATAAAAAACCAGATTGCGGAAATACAAGAATCCAATGGAATGGTTAATTGTAGCTGTGAAGAAGGGAATTACCCAAATTCTGTCTCCATGTTTTAACTAGTAGAATTTTAATGAGGCATAAAACTTCAATCATGCAACTGACCTATGGGGCAGAGTATAGAACATATAATGAAACAGAAATAGAATTCTGAAAAAAAATTATTACCTTATCTGGCATTTACATGAAGTGTTAACAGGAAATTATGCAGTAGTTATAAATGAAAAAAATATGGGATTTAATGTACTTATTAATAAAGATTTGTTACATACATGATACCAGTGTCCCAAATCTGCTGTCCGCAGCTGTTCCCAATTTCTTTCGTGTCTCTTCTCAAATGCATTTAGTGTCTTATTCTTAACGAAACTAAGACCAATTTTCCTTTAATTCTAGTTTCTAAGACCCATGGAAACATCTTTGTGGAGGAATTGAGTATTGCAGAATTTTCCCTTTTCCAGCAGGATCCAGACATCAGTGAAACTGGCAAAGTTCTAATTATGACTGCATGAAATACTTTATTTGGAATTTGTAGATCCTCACTAGGCAATGGTAAAGGTCATGGATGTAAAGACCGTGGTCTCTGGTCCTTACACCCATCCATTAGATAGAAATGTAAGTAATTGCTAAATTATATATATACCACAGTGAGCATAAAGATTACACTGAATCTTTGTTACTTCAGTCATTTCACAGTATTATGCAGAGATGTTGAATCCCAAGAGTGATCCTACACACTGGTGCTACCAAAATGCAACTGTGCAGTGCGTCCAACTTAACTCCACAGAAACAGAAGCTTCAGCATTCTATTCTATGAGAAAAGAAATGCTCCACTTTCACAGTGCAAAATCTCAATGGTCACATGGATAAATTCCCTTTGTTGAAGGGAACAGGCTCTTCTGGAAGTGAGGGGCTCATTTTAAGCTTGTAAGGCAGTAGTACCTTTAATGGTCTGAAAATCACAGCAAAGTAAAACAAGAGAAAGAAACATGTACAGTTCTCATTAACAAACAGCTATGGCAACAAAAGGGAAAATGTTTATAAGAGCCTTTTGAATAAATAATGTGTTTCTTAGAAGTTCATTAATCTCATTAAATTCAGTCAAGAGCAATATTTTAATCTTTTGTTTGTCTCAAAATTTCAGTACAAAGATTCAAGAAAACTGCAGTGGAAAAACCTGAATTATTCTTAAAATCATAATTCCTCAAATATTTCCATTTGTCCTGTTTCATTTCAATCTAATATTTTCATGTCAACATTGCTTCTTGTGATGCATGTTTGGGTACATTATGCAATTACTTAATTGACCTACTTTCTGAGAAAGGCTATGACCATGATCAGATTACTGACCTTCACATAATGCAATGATACTGCACCTAAAACAGTACTGACAGTCTTCTGAACTCCCTCATACCCTCTGACATGCAAGTGAAATGAAAATTTATGTAGCAAATTAGTATTTTTGTAATGACCTTTTAATAACTCCACATCATGGAGTAAATATTGCATAGTGTGTGAGTTAAGAATAGAATGTAAAGAAACTATTGTTCCAACAAAAGTCATTCCCTTTTGTCGCAACATAAATTGCTGACTTGCTCTTGCAACACCTGAATTCTATTTTGTAGGTGATGTGAAGAATATATACAACTTACGTAACAAAAGCGGCGTTCTGTGCAAGGTGAATTTCACAAGTCAGTTCTGCTCTGGTTCTTGCTACTTACAATCCTGTAATAAAATCTTACTGCAATAATCTTACTGAAATAATAATGTAGTTTGGGCTGCGGTGCTCGAAATTTCCATAAGATAAAATACATTATTTTGTTGTTTTCAGTCCTACTTCCATCCCATACTATCACTGCAATTTGAGAAATAAAAAACTTATTTCCCAAAATTTCAAAGGAGATCCAGCTCTTCAGCAATTCCTTTCCTCTTTTCCACACATACCTTTTGTTAATGGTATTCTCCTGACTCCGCTCCCACAAGTGGAAAGTACCACTAGTATGTCAGTCTTTTCCTTCTCTGTGGCTACGATGCCCATGTGTCTTTAATAATACTTCAGGTCATCCTTTAAAAATAATTACCTTCTTTTTTCTAGAAAAATGTTGTTCAAACAAGCCATTATGTTATGTTTGTTTACTTTTATGCTCCTACCCAGCAATAAAAACCACACCAATAAAACAGTGAACAATTGATGCACAACATACAAAGCAGCTACAGTTTAGCTAAGTTTAACCTGAATAGGACATCTGTCACAAACAGAGATGAGGCTTCAGTAGCAATAGAATAATGTGCAATGGAACAGTCCTGAATTTTTCTCAGATTCTTGTTGTTCTGTTCAATAACACTTTATCTGAATACCTCTCTAGACCTCCACAGCATCTGCTGTTCTTGGGAAACAGTTTTTCCCAGAGATAAGTGTGTTACTCGAAAACATTATACAGCAAAGCTTTGCAGGCAGAGTGCTGTATTCTTGCACCATTCTTGCTAATTAATTCCTACAGGACTTGCTCCTGGCCTAACGATTTTTGAAGCCAACAACATGAGGAGCTTCCTTTGGCAGCTCCCAAGAAAAGACACAATACTCTAGGAACACTATGTAAGCAGGGAGAAAGAGGAAAGACAATAAGGGTTACAAGATTATAAAGAAAAAGAGTGACTACAAATTATGGCTGGTGTAAGTCACATTAAAAACGTGGACTAAGTTCAACTACTTTAAAAATCGAGAGGTTTAACTATTGACTCCACTAAGAAATTAATCACATCCAGACTCTGATTCCATTTCAGTGAATGCATTTTTAGTATAAAAAATAGATCTCTCTCTCTCTCTCTCTCTCTCTCTCTCTCTCTCTCTCTCTGTGTGTGTGTGTGTGTGTGTGTGTGAGAGAGAGAGAGAGAGAGAGAGAGAGAGAGAGAGAGAGAGAGAGAGAGAGAATAATGAGGCATGGGAGAGAGAACCAGTTTTCAAGTACACACTTGCCTCTTGTCTATCTCATTAAAATAAATTAGCTACTGGATCAAAGAGGCAAAGTAGGTAATGTGACATCTTCAGCTGAGCCAACTGCTAAATGCTGAAAGAGACCACAAACGCTCTACTACAAAAAGTATTTTCTCTAAACAGAAAGTAAAAACAGCTAAATGCCAAACTGAGTCATTACTGACCAGTAGTCTGATCCTAAAGGTGAGCAGCTTTTGGATATTACACTGAAACTCAAAATGTGGATGGATGAGAGACTTGTCCACCAGCTTCTTTGTGGTTCCAGTCTCCCAAATGGGAAGGTTCTCTCCTGCATTGAGATGCTGGAGCATCAGATGCAGGAACACTTAACACATCTCACCAGAAGTGCAAAACTGCTGAATAAGTGCATCGTACTTGCCTGCTTGCCCCCTTATGTGCATCATGCTGTGTCACCCTCATTACTGAAACAGTATGCTTAAGAATGTAATTTAAGGCATGCAACTCCCTCAGTGTCTATTCTCGTTCTGTATGCTTGGTTTTATTTATAACAACTCTGTAAAATGCATGATGGGAAATTATTGGTGGAGGGGGGGGGAGTAGGGAGGGAAGTAGATAGAGAATGAGTTTTAATTTCATAGAACTGACCAAGAAAGATAATGAAGTACTTTCAGAACTCTTTGTACAAAGCACAAGAGAAAACCCCCTGAGCTTTATTACTTCTAGCAACCAATTACTACACTAAAAAGTTTTCCCAATTATGAATTACACTAATGCAGACTGCGCAGACTCAACTTGGCTACGTATATTAGAAACCCAGCATCCAAATAATTAATGAGAAAACACTGCATGTGTTCAGACCTTCTGTTAATTGATTAAACGAGTCTGTCTAAATCTGATTATAATCGCGCTATGTCAGTCGGACTGTGTGTGTATGTACGCTTTTTCTCCTCTTTACATACATATTTATTTTCCAAAACCGAAGCAAAAGATAAAGCTGCTCTAATAGCTAACCTCTCAGAGCGAATGCTGCAGAGTTCCATGAAAATGAATTAGCAGCTGTTTAATGTCTCAGTTCTTTCCTAATCCATCACCTGCCTTCATAAGATGCAAAATGTTTTTGACATTTGTGCGTTTTTTGCTATTTATTGTAGTTAACAAATGTTCGATAGTTTTCCTGTGGTTTCTTAGTAAAACACAGAAAACTGCCATGCACTTGTCAGGTTGTTTTTTTTTAAAGGAGGCCACAGTGTTCCCTAAGGGTTGTGAGAGAAGTTCATCCCATTGAACTGGTCAGCAAGATATCATTAGCTTGTTGTGTACATGAAATCCAGGGGTTAGAGCTCCAAGCGTCACAAGCCAGTTTCTTTACCTCCTTGAGCTGATCAGAGGATCAGAGTATCAAGGAAGGATTAGCACTGACTTGGGATTTGTGTGATTGGTTAATTTATTGCGGCGATGGCAGGCCTTTCATCTATGGCAACATTTAATCAGCACGGCCATGGAGGCTATTACGGGTTAGCTCTTTTCTCAAGTCAGCCAGGGATGCACCATCAGCCCTATCACAATTCCCCTGAAATTTCCAAATTATCTGGAACAGGCTTTAGCCTCACAGTAATAAAAATTAGAAGAGATTCCTGATAGCAGTGGTGGAAAAGCTTTCACTTGCACAGGGCAAATTATAAATAGTATGAACGTGCACTTAAAAAAAATATTCTCCACCTCTTAAGAGATGTGCAGGACTTATCACCTCTGCTCTGATCCAAATCCTTGTGGTTGAAAATTTATATTAGATTTTATCAGAGAGGCCTAAGTCTAGAAAAATCAATGAAGGTTATCTTTTATGTTGCAGGAACTTGTGGAAATATTGATTTTCATTTTATAGTGAATTTGGAGCATGAGTTGGTAATCACTGCTGAGCTGACTACAATGTTTGCCTACTGTATCTTTTACTGAGTTTTTGCTCAAGTATTTAAGATCGTATATTCCTGTTGGTTTTTTTAGTGGGTAGGTTGAAATCAGATGTCCCTTAAACATAAATTTGTACACTCATTGCTATAAAATGTAAGCCTTCCTTTTAGCAAATTATTTGCTGGTGTTGGGTGGTGTTATTTTCTGTATTTAATGTGCTCACAGCAAGCACACAAGTCTTCCAGGTTTTATTTTTCTGCATGAATATAGGTCTCTTGGTATTATCCCTATAACTGCAGGACATTGGATGAAATTCAGAAGTGCTTAGAAATGGAATAACAAAGGAGACAGACAACTTTGGCTCTATCTTTCACTCCCTTATACTAGTAAAATGCCCAGCATTGTGACAGTATGTATGTATATTCAGAGGCAGTTGGTCCGAGCTGGGGGTGTTGCCTCCCTGAATCTTTGTCAGTGACAAAGAAAGGGAGAGATTTAGCCCATACTGCAAAAGCGTCCACAAGTGCAGTACTTTGTTCCTTTCCTGTACTTGTAAAAATGAGCGGCAGCCATCAATTGATGTTGGGGTAGTAGAGTGCTGAACACAACTGGGCTGTGTGGCTAAATCCATTCCTTAGCACTGGTGACCCCAGTCATTAGTATCAAGTCAGCTTGTATCTGCATAAAGCCATGCCTTGGATTCTGTTTCTTGGCCACACCAGAGTATAACAGGCTTTAGAAGAGTAGAATAGGTTGGTGGGAGTTGCTTTTATATAGATAGACAACCCTGTATTCATAGCAGAGGGAAATCATTGATACTATATTGAAAGAAACAGTAGTTTATAATTTTATCATTCATTGGTGATTGCACTACTTTGAATGGATGAATAAGACAGAAGATTTGTTTGTTTGTTAATCTATTTGAAAGTTCAGTGTCTTCTCACCCTTCAACCTGGCAAAATGTTTAGCATTGATTGTTTTATATATTTTGGGTAGCTTTACCAAGTCAGTCAGATATAATTTACAGGCTCTCCTCTTATGGCCACTGTTTTTACTGTATATATTTTTATAATACGTCATGGATACATTCTGCATCATATTTTGAAAGTCCTTTGAAGGTTGTTTCTGTCTTATATATAGATAAGGGGGTGAGAACACCTCAGTGTCAGCAAATATTTTCATGAAGGTTTTAAAGAAATTCAGTCTAAGTTGTGTTTTCCTAGTGATGAGCTCTGTGTTATTCTTTAAAAAAAAAAGTGTGAATATTAGCATGGCAAGATATGCTCTGCTATGTGACCTTACAGGGAATTAGAATCTGAACATGGAAAGCTGCCTTAACCAAGTCATACCACTGGTCCATCTAAATCACTATGATCTCCATTGACTGGCAGTGGCTTTTGCAGTTTCAGACAAGAATCTTTCCCAACCTTATCTGGAGATGCCATGGATTGAACCTGGGACCTTTTGCATGTAAACATGGATGTGCTCTGCCACTGAGCTACATCCCTTCCTCTATTTCTCCTGGCTACAGAAATCACATATCTTTATAAAGAAACGCATTCACTATCCTATATTTAAAGGTTAAACCAAGACAAAACATTCAGCAGCATTTCTTTACAAGTCTATAAATTATGGACAGTAGAGCTAATGGCACCAGGAACTATATAATTGGATCGTTAAAGAATTTCGTCCCCAGCCCTTTGACTGGGGAACATAGGGATTTAACCTGGGGCATTCTATGTGTGGAGCAAATGTTTCACTACATAAGAACCTAAGAAGAGCCTTAATGGATCAGTCTAAGTATCCATGGAGTTCAGCATCCTGTTTACTATTGTGGCCAACAATATGCCTTTGTCCAGAAGCAGGACAGCAACTGGAATTCAGAAGCATACTGCCTCTGATCCAGGATGTAGCATATATGACTAGTTGCAATTGATAGCCCTTTCTTCCATGAATTTGTCTAATCCCCTAAATAAGCAGCTCAAGGTGTATCACTACACCCTTGCATTGAACCATATTTGTACGGTAATTTATTGCCCATTCCTCTAGTTTGGAGAGGAACTTTTGGAGCTGTTCACAATCCCTTTTGGTTTTTATCACCCTGGGCAATTTGATGTTATCAGTAAACTTGGACACACCAATGTTCATCCTAACTCCAGATCATTTATGAACGAGCTAAAAAGTACTGGCCCTAATGTGATGTTCTTGAGGTACCCAACTTGGTATATGTCTATCTGATTAGAAGTATTAATTTATTCCCACTCTGTTTCCTGTTTTTTGATCAGTACCAATCAGTAGGGGTATATCTTCTCTTATCCCATGACTATGTTTAGTCAGGAACTTTTAGTGAGGGGACCAAAGCTTTCTAAAACTCCAAGTACTCAATGCCAGGAATAGATCAGCCTTGTCCACATGCTTGCTGACAATCCCATTGGACTCTAAAGGTTAGTGAGAAAGAACTTACCTTTGCACTAGCTTTGCTGGTTCTTTTTCAGCAAGATTTATTCCCAGTGATGCAGGAATTGCAGGAGTTTATCATGGAAACCTCCATAGTCATGCCCCAGGAAGAGTCCATAACTGAAGGCATCTATGTTGAGCCAATAGGTAGATGTAGATATAAAATGTTTGTCTTGATGCATGCACAAGCAACAGTACATATGGCAATACCAGATTCATTAAGACAAACATGACTGCGATGCTATGCATAGTTCTCTGGAAGTAAGCGCCGTTGAAAGCAGGTACTTATTTCTGACTGCATAGGGTTCAGCTTCTGAGTAAATTGAGCTTTAGCAAAAGATCTTTGGTCAGCTTAAATGGAACCTTTAGAGTTTAATTAGAAATGCAAACATTGTGGCAAAGAAGTGTTACCATTAAAACTGCTAGTGGGAAGTAGGGACCTAGCGATGGAGGAGAAATTAAAGTAAGTATGCATTTAAAGGCAAACCTGCTTAATTTGCACTTTCGGAAACAGTACACTAACTGAAACACAGACATTCTTCAAAATTTGCTGGGACTTCAAAGCACCTTGCAAAGCTCCTGTTAAAACAAAGTTTTCACCAGTTTCATTTTAGCAAGGGATTCATTGGCATCAAAAACCCTGCTAAAATGGAGGGGTGTGTGTGTGTAAATCATTTTTTTAGCAGGGGATTCTAATTTATTTATTTGTTAAAGTTACTGGTATATGTCACCCTTCATCTGAGGATCACAGTATAAAAAACACAAAAATACAACTTTTGATGCAGCTGATGGGCTTCCCATAAGAATTCCACTAGTGAGTAGGAATTTAATCTTGCTCAGTTTCACAGGATTCCAGGCAAGGCTGTTCCTGATTCAGGAAGGAGTTTGCATTGGAATTGTCTGCTACAATAAAGCCCCCCCCCCTTATTTGGTTTACTGTGGTTTGGCTTACTCTTATGTGCAAACTGGGTCAATACAAGGGTGTGGATGAAATGGATAATGGCAGTTAGTGCTCTGTTGAATCACTAACTCACTCTCACACACAGGCACACACACATTTTCTTATTCTGTTCAGTCAAATGTTTTCAGGAGCACCAGCAACTTCAGAATAACAAAATATGTTGATTGGAAGATTTGGGTGGTCATATATTTTAAAAGAAAATGACTAAATACTGTTTCAAAAATACAGTGGAAAGCCTAAGTAGTGTACTTAGTTACATCCTATGTCTGGCAAAATTTGGCAGAAAAATTGTGTACGTGCTCAATGTGTTGGCCAGGCAATAAGACTATTTTGGAACTACTCCTGGGAAATCAGCCAAAGCTGATAAATAAGCTTGATGTTTGGGAAGCCTCTAGGACTGTCTGATCTAGTGATCATAATATTATTAAACATGAAATGTACTACTAGAGAAAATAATGTGTTTGCTTTTTAAAAACAATCCTTCTATATAGGATTCAGGAGAGATGTGTACCCACTATTGAAAATGCAGGCTTTATGGGCAATCAGCTACAGAGAAGTACAAATTGGTTTTTTTTATTTTTAAAAAATGTGCAGGAATGTTTCATGTATTCTACACCCAATCTAAATTTTATTGTTGCTATTTGACATGAGCAAGTAGTCCAGACTCATTTATTTTTATCTTACAAAGCAAGGTGACATCAATGAAAATGGTCACAGGCAATTTTTTTATGCAACATAAAAAGAAGAAGGGGGTCGGTAGGCCATCATCTGGGGCTGTCGAAACACACCAATTGGGGTGTTTTAATGTATATCATTTATTTTGCAGGTGGAACATTATATCATCATAGGGTATGGGCTGAGACCTGAATGAGCATAGGAGGGATGAGGGTTTGGAGAAACATTTGTGTGTGGGTAGGAAAGCAAGAAGTATTTGAATTCATCTCCAGTTTGGATTAAAATCCAAGCCAGAAAGGAAGTTGGGGTATGTAATGTTCACCTTGTATTCAAGATGAGCAGAGTGAATCATGAGATCTGGATGCCTGAGCCAGGATAGACGAGTCTCTGGACACATCCCTCCAAAAGTTTCCTCTGGATTTGCTGCTGCTTGTGTGTGCAAGTTACCCCCCAGCATCCTCATGATGTTCTCTTCATCCAAATGGCAGCCCACAATTCCCCCAACATCATTTAGTCTGATAAGGAAAATTAATCCAAATGCAAATTGCTCCCTGCACAATCATGGCTGCACAATATGACATTGCTATGTTAGGTGATTCTTTAGGTGCATGGTGGTGCACTCGGGTGTTTTCTCTTGCCACCTCCCCCTACATCTTCCTGTTCCTTATAGCTGCCAAAACAATGTTTGTTTTCCAAGTGTACCTAATTCCAATTGCTGCATGCTCAGGCCACATTTGCAGAACATAAATTAACCTTGTACATTCTTGTTTTATTTTAACACAGGTTTTACACAAGAATGCTTGTGCAAACCCCCCCCCTCTCTCTCTCTCTCTGTGTGTGTGTGTGTGTGTGTCTGTGGTGCCACACCAACCCACAATATCTGCACAAGATTCCAGGGGGTTTCAGGCACTCACCCAGGGTTATGTTTCCAATGGGAGTTCAGACAAGGCAGAGGACAGGCACTATTGGATTTGGAATCAGGAAAAAAAGTAATCACTCGTCTTTGGCCATTCTTGTGCCAATGTGCACATGGAAAAATTAGATCTGACTTACTAGATGTGTGATAACAACCCAGTATGCACACAGGCTCAGTGACATCATTAGGTCCAATGTGGATTTGTGTTTACCAAACCTGATTCAACGACCTTGATGTGATTCTAAAATATATCTCCTTGATAGCTTTAGTCAGGAGAGAATTAATGCTCTCATATCCTCCTTGTGGGTTTCCAATAGGCGTGCATTGGCCCTTGTGGGAAATAAGATTCTGGACTAGATTGGCCTTTTCCAGCAGGATAATTCCTGGTTCTTAAGAAACTCAGTTCAAATGTGTGAAATAATAACACAGGTGACAATTATCTGAGTTAAGACATTCATTTGCACTTTAAAGAATAATCCGTGGTATATCTGAATATATTGAAAAGCACAATTTTCTCATGTCCTGGGTATTAATAACCACTATAGTCCTCAAGAAAGTGAACTAAGGTTTACTTTGCCCCATTAAGGGTTTGTTTCTTGCCTTATAATTCTGGTAAAGAGCCAGCAGGCATCCCATATAGAAAATTCCCACCAATCACAATTCTCTCCGGCTGAGATAGAATAACTAGAGCATAACTACTGAAAAGCAACAGAATTATGAATTTGTAGAGAGGGGAAAGGCGAAGATAAGTGCATGAAAGTCAGCTAACATTGGTACATGGGTGGTTACAGGAGAGAAAGGGTTAAGCAGATTTTCATTTTAGATAGTTACCGTGGCAACAATCGGTGAGCTCAGGCTGTATCTTTTCTATTTGTGGGAAATGTTTAGATTTACAGAGTAGCTTAACTTATTATATACCTGCCTTGATTGCTGGATAAAGCTTGCTGATTAAAAGCAGAATAAGATACATTTTTATAATAGTACTGAAGAGGAAAAATTCCATAAAACCACTGAGAGTCTTTGTCCAGAGTTCTGTTACGCTCTTTGAACACACTTTCTTTTGACAAAATGTAGCTCTAAACCTGCATTTTGTGTGGAAACTTTACAGCTACCCAGTTCAAACATAACTCTAAGCCAAACCATGGCTTAGTAGGAAGATGTGAGTGGGCAGGTTTTCCTGAGAGGAGATTGCAGCCGCTGTCCTTGTCCCCTAGTCCTGCTGCTGCTGCTGCACAACCCAAAGCTTAGCATGTCATCTGAATCTGAGTGTTCACAGTTTGTGGGGCTTCTTTAAAGAGTCCAGCGTCATACATTCACTTGCCTGAGGCAAGTGTCCTGGCCTTGGGCAAGAGCCCTACATAGTTCCTCATCCTCTTTCTCAGTCAGAGATCCACATCCTGGATGGAATCTGGCAACTATAGTAGCCTACCTGACAGGGTCCTTCAGGCACCAGAGGGTTGAAACTGTTTGCTTCATGATGACAAATTATAGGCACCAAAATGACATTGTTCAACAGAATCTGTAGTGTAGCTGCCTGCTGCTTATGGAAGTTAAAATGAAGCCTACTTGAATTCGCACAGTGACTCAGTTCGTACATCATACTAAGACAAACCATGGCTTGCTACAAAAATGTGATTTTCTAGAAAGGAGACTGTGACCACTTTGCAACCTCTTCTAGTCCTGTAACTACTGTACTGCTATAAATTGAGCCATAGTTTGTCTTAGCAGCCAAACCTGAGCTCAGGAGTGGGAAAGGAGTGCAGCAGCCACAATATTCTCTGAGAGAACCTGCACACTCATATGAAGTTATGAATAATATACTAAGAAAGCGAGAATTACCAGAAACCTTGTCCAGTCCACATTTTACCAGCTTCTCTGCAAGAATTTCATGAGGAACTTTTTCAAAAGCCTTACTGAAATCAAGACACACTATGTCCACAGCATTCCCTTGATCCACCAAGCCACACACACCTGGCATGAGTTGTTTCTGAGAAACCCATGGTGGGTCTTAATAATCACAGCATCCTTTTCTAAGTGCTCACAGGCCAACGACTGTTTATCTATTCTAGGACCTTTCCTAGTATCAATGTCAAACGCACCAGTTAGTAGCTACCTGGGTCCCCATTCTCTTTTTCTTTACCCTTTTTTGAATATGGGGACAACATTTGTCCACCTCCAGTCTGCAGGAACCTCACCTGTTCTCTAGCAATTCTCAAAGATTATAGACAGAGGCTCTGAGATTACATCTGCAAGCTCTTTTAGTACTCTTGGGTACAGCTCATCAGGCCCCAGGGATCTGAATTCATTTAAAGTAGCTAGGTGTTCCCTTACCACTTCTTTTCCTGTCTTGGGCTTCAACTCTTGAAAGCATAAAGCATATGTCTGGGGCAGAATCTGGTACTTTGGAGCTGGGATTCTTCAAGTATTTGCTCTTGAAAATGGATTTAAGTTTGGACAGAGAGAAAGAAAAATAAAGAAATAGAATATTAATAGTGAGATTCGGCTTCTCTCTGCAAGCTTATTTTTGCTAGTTTTTAATCTGTGAGATCACCGTCTGATGTTAGCTTTACATAGCAGAAACAGTGACACCATTGCCTGAGTGCCAAGCTGCATTCCATGACAGTGCAGACCTGCTAGTTCTGTTTCAAGTTCTCTCATATTTGGATGTTATTACAAAGCATAGTGCTGTTTAAACAAATGAATCAAAATATGATGGACCTGCAGCTTCTGCTTGACATCCTCTCTGTAGAAAATAGAGGAGGCACGCAATGATGGTCTGTCTAGTTCCACTTCCATAATCCAGGACCCGAAGCAGGAAATTCAATATGACAGGGAACTAAGCATAAATTTTACTTCACAAAAATGAAATCTGATTTGCTATGGAAAAGGTGTGTTCACGCTCGAGTTGTATGGCACCGGAAGACTCCTCAGAGCAGGAGGGGCAAGCAATGTGTAACACATCTCAGATGACTTATTCTCTATCCTAGCCAGTTTGATGGTGAAATGGGCAGAAGGAAACTTAGAGGAATAAGCAGGAAACTTTTTGACATGAAAGGTGAGCCTGTTTTGAATACTTCTGGGAGTTACACGAGATCAAATAAGTTTACCTGCCTCTGAAAAGCCACTGTATTCTGTTTTGGACCTTTGCAAATACTTCTGCAAAATAGGCTTGTACAAAATCAGCCTGTTTTGCAAAAATATTCAGTGTTTGGGTGCTCACATAAATGAATAATGCCTTTAATGTATTATGTGCTAACTTTACTTACATTGGAATGCTTGAAATTTAAATAGAACGCATTTGTGAAGACTGCAAAATCTATGTACCACATGACAAATAGCTTCAAGCCTCTCCTGGAGGGACTGATACCTGGAGGGCAGTACTCCGTCTGTGTGGCAGGTTCAGGGCTCTCTTGAGCAATTGCTGCCAATTAGTGCCAAGTGATAGGTAGTATTCTTTTTTTGCAGCAGGTAGTGGCTGTAATTCTCCAGGGCTCCAGAGGCTCTATTACAGTAGTAAGGAAAGAAAATAAGTAGTGCAGTTTTCCCACTCTCTCAATGGGTGACCTGATCTTTTTATGTGGTGGCTACCAATACCTCAAACATTCACTTTATTGAAGCACATGCATATTGTGGCAAAGGATGTGGGGCAGCCATAAGGAGAAAGATTCCATTCCCCAAGAGTTGCCAAGATGTAGGTAGGTAACTGGTTCTACAGAAAAGGCAACAATATGGATGCTGTGCTAGAAGCAGAAACGTTTGAACAATGGAGTTTTCACCAGTGCCATTTGTACCCCAGATAAAGTCATCCTGGATAACGAAACAGAACATGCATTTATGGCAAGGTGTGATTGCTGGTGTATTTTTCCCACTGTGGTGGCGTAGAGCCATCCTCCTTACATCGGCACCACTTCATATTACCTGGAGGAGTCTGGGATGGAGCAGGGTAGTAGCAAGGGCAAAACACACTGGCAAAAGCACTGGTTTGGCTGCCCCACTGCATCCACGCAGTCCCATAACCAGAAAGCTGCAGCAAAGTCAGTGTCTTGCAGGCGGTTTTGCCCTTTCACACCAGCCTGGATTTTAACTCCTTTCAGCTGAAACTCTGTGGTAATATAGCAGCTAAAGCTCTGTCCTGTGACATATCAGACAGACACTGTCTCTATTGTCTTTAGTGTCTTTTCAGTGAAGATTTTTATTCCAGTCTATATCTGTTTGGAATTTGAAATTGTTTTCATGTGTGGTATTACTGTTTATGTTTTTATTGATCTGTCTCTTCATGATGCTTCATAGGAAATAAAGAGAGCAAGGAAGCAGTGATTCATAACCAGGGTTCAAGACACCCGACAGGAAGGTTGTAATATGGGATTGGGGGTGGGTGGGTGTGTCAATCACAATAAAGTACCTTCGGGTTGCAGAACTCAGTTTGCTTTGTCACAGAAACAAGCTATAAATATATTTTAATAGCAAAACACACTTCACTTTTTACAGGGGTCTAGCTAGTACTTGTTGTGACTTCATTTAAATTATTTGTCCATCTGCAGAAATAATTGAAACAGAATCAAGCCTGAACTACCATCTTTCCTGTTTTCCTGTATGATTGCAAGGAGATTGGTTGCATCTGATTCTGCTTTTAAACTAACTCTGGTGGGACACATGTTGTGCTCTTTCTGGGGTAGGTTGTCCAGCTTTGGTTCTCACCTGCAGCCAACTCTCACCCATGGTTCCTAGAAGCTGTTACAACAGCGCCACACCCTGGGAAACGGCTTTGACTGGCTGGATAAACTGGGAAAGAGTGTTAGACATGGATCTGGGAGACCTGGTTTCTAGAGCTTTTCCTCATGAAGTTCACTGAGTGGCCTTGGGCCAAGTGCCATTTTACTTTTCAGTTTCTGTATTGGCTTAAATCAAAGTGATTGTGGGAGTGCTGCATTCACCTTCATTATACACCTTCCGGTGCCAGGCCATAATGCTCCCCCAGGTCTTGGGCTGATTGACCTCCAATTCCCATATAAATGTGTTGTGGGAGGGGTTTGTTTTTTCTTATTTTTACTATTCTTACTATGTATTTTGTGGACTTTTATTGTAATTTTATGTTGTGAACCACACTGAGATCTGCAGATGAAAAGCAGTATACAAAATTTAATATAATGATTATGATTTCTGCATTTTAACAATATTGTACAGCTGGTTTTTATGTTTTGTAGACTGCTTACAAGCCATATTGGCATTAAGTGATATATAAATCTAATAACAACAACAACATGCTGCCTTGTGCTTCAGGTTTGAAAGGGTGTGTGTGTTCACTTATAGTTTCTATCAACTTCCTTGCATACTGGCAAAGTTTTAAAAATAACATGGAAGCATGTGTACTCAAATGCTAATCTCTGAGTGCATGATACCTGAAAATAATTTAGTAGTCTGTCTTTGTCAGAACACAACCATACTTTAAGGGCTGTTTTAAACAAGATGGTTTTGTACTTGGATATGATATAAATGCCATGTGTCATATCTGAACTGTCTATGCATGCATTTTAGCTGTTTCTCCAAAATACATGAAGTAGTGATTAAGGGGAAACAACAGCACCCTAGTTTATACAGTCATACCTGGGGTTGTGAACGTGATCCATGCGGGAGGCACGTTTGCAACCCGCAGCGTTCGCAGTGTTTGCAGCCTGAAGTGGTGCATCTGCGCGTGGGCGTGACGCAATTCAGTGGTTCTGCACATGCGCGGGCGCCAAAACCCGGAAGCAACCCGTTCCAGTACTTCTGGGTTCGGCGTGGTCCGCAACCTGAAAATGTGCAACCCGCAGCGTTCGTAACCCGAGGTATGACTGTATGCATTTAAAGAGATAAGTGGTTAAAAACACATGTGCAAGGTAACACAAAGAAAGCCTTGCTTTCCATAGTGGCCAACCAGGAGTCTTGCCTGGCGCCTTCATTACATACCTGCAGGTGCCAGGCAAAAAGGTTTCTCTTCAACTAGGCATTGGGCTGATTAACATTCAGTGGTCTTTTAAATGTGTCTGTGGGAGTGGGGTTATTGCCTGGTTTTTGTTTTATTTTGTATTTTGTGTTTTTATGAAGTGAACCTCTCTGTGAACCTCGGATGAAGCATGGTATAACAGAGGGATTAACTATAACAACTATTGTGGGAATTGCATCTCTGTGGTGGGAATGGAGTCTCTGAAGATCTCTCAGCACCCTTAACAAACTACAATTCCCAGGATCTTTTGGGGAAAACTATGGCTGTTTAAAGTGGTATAATACTGCTTTAAACATGCAGGGCAGATGTGGCTTTAGTGGATCCCTAGAAATGGCCCCCGAAGTGTTAGTCGTTTATCAGTCCAGGCTCCAGTTTACAATATTTTTAAAAAGTTTAGGTTCTAGTAAATGTCTTTTGGGTTAATTTATTTTAAAGTTGTTTTTAGGGGCACAATAAGTCAGTTTTTAAAGTGATTCCTTAGGACAGTCCCCTTGGGTTTGCATCATCTAAAAGATTTTTTATCCTCTTGCCCCAGTATAACCCCCCAACAAATGAATATATAATATTCTCACTTAATCATGTCTGTATTCTAATACACATGTGAGAGAGAAAATAGGATTTTGCCATATTATCATATATTAAATCAGTGTTAAAATGCAGGCATATGCAAACAGCCTTATATTCCATAGCCACACATTTGATACAGTGCATTGGAAGGTCAGGGTATTTAGCTGAGTATACTCCCCTTGAGACGCAACAGATTTGCAGATATATAGCCTAATCCAAAGTACACATTCTTTAAGTCTTAGAAGATCAGGCTTGAGCATTAATTCTCTGAGGAACTGCTGCAGGGTTGTGTGGTCCTTTCATCCAAATTCTAATGATTCCTTGGCTGTGTTTACATGCCATGTTAAACCATAGTTAGTATGGTTAGTATCTATGGTTTAACAGGAGCAGGCAGCTTGCTGGTGCTCCTCCCTTCCTCTCTGTGGCACTGTGCTTGCAACTGGCTTGTTGTGTCGTCCAAGCCCAAATTTGCAGTTTCTTTTCCCCAAACCACAATGAGTAAGACCATAACGAACCTTGGCTACTGTTTGTGCCTTGTTTAGAGAGAAACAAAATAGTTTTCCGGGCTTCTTCAGTGGTCTAATCTCAAAGTCTTGATACGTATATTGATATTCAATTTTATAGAGAATATGGACTGCACAAAAACTCATGTGCATGCTGCCCTTTGTTTGCATTGAAAGCATGGTTGAAAGCCACAGCCACTGGCGAGCTTTTGGAATTCTTAACATGTAAAACTATGTAGATTTGCAATTATAGTAGTGCAATTTGAATATATATGTTCATCTCCCTCCTTCCCTATCACTTTCCCTCTCTCTCTCTGAATTGCCTTTGTTATAAGCTTACGGATGTCTGTCAAGTGCAGAAACGACATGTCGCTTGTCAAGTGATCATCTCCTGGGGTAAACAGTTGGGCTTCTCTACTTGCAGGAAATCCCAGCTGTCATGTGGGATTCCATCTGTGAATATTCATTTTTATTTTCCGTTCAGTGCCTCACTCCCTACCCCCACCCCCTGGTAGTTTGGCAGCAAACTATTAAAGTATTACACATTCTCATGTGCTTTGTAGTAAATTTTATTATTATTATTAACTTTAAAAATATATCCTCTTTTCAGACCACAGCCAAATGCAGGATCTTGTGGTGGCTTCCCCTGGATGAGATGACAGGGATAGGGGGAAGAAAAGAATGTGTTTGTCTCCATAGCAGGAGAGGAAGGGGGTGCAGTGAGAAACAGAAGACCAAAGGAAGAGGTTCTTGAAAATAGGAATTTATTATATTAAGACTGCACACATATTTAAACCACACACTTCCTCAAGGGCAATGAGTATTCACGTGTGTTATTCTCTACTATGTTGGAGTAAGCAAGACAGTCTCTGTTCTTGCTTTTATGTTGTTTATAGGGTTGATTTCCTTGTGATGGCAGCTATTTGGATGCAGTTTAAAATATGTACGTCTGTGCTGAGTTCCACTTTTAACCAAGTTGTCTCGTTTTCCAAAAGCAGGATTGGGCAACCGGTCCCCTTAAGGGTTGTGTGGGACCCTCGGCCTAATTTTATGTTGGTGGCAAGGAGAGAAAAATGGAGAGATAGGAGTGGCAGAGAGAGGGAGAGAGAAAGAGAACACACAAGAAAAGGCAGTGGCAGAAAGATATAGAAAATGTAATCTCCCCACCTACCTCTGGCCCCACTCACCTTGGTTTGTAGCACCCAACAGATTACCCCTGGGGGAATGTGGCTCTTGACAGGCAAAAAGTTTCCCACCTTTGTCCTAAACCATAGTTTACACTAAGCACACTTTATCTGTCTTTGGCTATAATGAGGAAGTGCAGTTAGCTGAAAATGGAATGAAACCTTTTGATTCTCACAGCCATGTCGCCCAGGTTCATTCTTGTGCTAAACTATTCTTTATGTTACACCCAGAAGCAGTAGCGGTGTTTGTGCTATGCCTCCTGTTTACTTCAGCTGCTGTAAGAATCTAAAATATCAAGCAATTTGAAACTACTGGGTAGAAGACTAGATACATTATGTCTTATAATACAGTTCTTCCTTGAATGCATTTTGTGGGGAACACTTTCAAAAAGCTTCACTTTTGACACATACTTTTTTTTTAAGAGAGAGAGAAAGGAAACAAATAATAGCCTTTCCTTTTCCTGACTTTGTAACATTTTAAGGTGTCAAGTTATTTTTGGCATGTACCTTCTTTTTGGATCAGTGCTTATTCAGCCAATATAGTAGCGTAGACTGCAAAATGCCCCCTTGCGTGTTTTTAAACTTCCCTATGCAGAGGAAATTAGCATATCAGGGAGAAGAGTCCAGCTTAGTCTTCTTTGTGACATGCTCTTTTTCATATGCAGAGATTTATTATTTTGTTAAAGGCACATTCAGACATTCAACCTCTCCTGCTTGTGGAACTGTACAATCCCGGAACACCTTTATTGCTTGATTATACTGAATGTGTAACTGCTCAGATTTTAATCTGTCCTTGGAAGATGTAAACCACTGATGTTATAAATGTTTCTAAGCAATGCTTACTGAATTATTAGGGATTCCTCTTAGGCTGGTAAAAAAAAAAAAAATTCAAGCATTTTATTGGCTATTTTTGCCTCCATTAACCTCCTGACTTCTGTATAAACAGTACTTGAGGGTTACCTCACTTGTTTGTCCAGTTACTTGAAAGGTTAGCAAAAAGTGGATATCTGCTCGACCTCTCTTATCCTCATTAGCAGATTCTAATTGTTCCCAAAGAGATCAACTTTTGCCCTTGTTTGCCCTTGTCAAATTGGACTTGTTGTGGTTTTTACAAAAGGAGGCTTGAAACTAAAATAGCACACTCAGTTGGAAAATATTTAAGGGAATGTTGTGTAGAGCTACTAATAAATATTTCTGTTACATGATGCACCACCAATTCTGAATCACAGGGTGATAGATGAAAATTCAGAAACCGTGTTCCTTGTTTGTTTTCCCTTGTGTGTATTTATTTCAGTTTCTATCTTTCCCCACCACTGGGGCCTGGAAACAGTAATAATAATTTAACAAGGTACAGTACAATCAGCAGAATGAAACTTCAAGTTAATGCAATATTATATTAAAATACCTAAATCATAGATTTAAAATTGTTGGAAAGAACCCTGAGGATCATCTAGTCCATCCTGTAGGATTGTGCAGGAATGTGCAGCAGTCCCATTCAGTGATCGAACCTGCAACCTTAGTGTTATCAACCCCATGCTCTAACCAACTGAACTGTCCAGACCCCATATATTTGAACACTTCCCATTAAAAGCCTCTTTCACAACTGGAAACTCTTCAGTCTTTTGTGGAAAATGTACTCATGTCTGATTTTGACAAACCTTTAGCTCTTTTCCACATAATAATTATGCTTAAATATAACCCTTTTTGGCCTTGTCCGTTTGGGCCTTCAAAGCTGTTTACAATAAAATTACATTTTAGAGTGCATCAGAAGATTATACTTGATGCAAACGATGGACCGGTTTACATATAGCAATAAGCCATGGCTTAAGTGTTAAGTGTGGTCTTTCTGAACATCAAACTTCAGCCCGGGATACTATGTGTTGTTTGCTAGCAACAAACCACTAGGTGAAGCAATGATTTGTTGTTGGCTTATGAACCACAGCTTGTTTTAACTATGTTTTGGTGTTAGGTTCAAACCTAGCAGCCTTGGTTAACCATGGTGTGTTTCATCACCCCATCCCAAGCTACCAAGGCATTAGCAGCCAGAAAACAAACCAAGCTTTGGCAAAACAAGCTGTTGTTTGTTTGCCCATTTGTGAGGTAAAACATAGCTTATGTGTGAATGCATTTGGATTGGTTTCCATATGTATGACCAAATCACAAGAATCTATGTTAGATTTTGAAGGAATGATAGGAATACCAATAAGTTAAATATAGGTAATGTTCAAGTATATGCATGCCATAAAGTAGGCCAGAACGAAATGCAACAGGCCCCAAATATTAACTGACTATTGCTAATATTGCAATGGTATTCTTATTTGAAGAGATGGATATACTAGTACTGTTGCTTTGTTTGAAAATCAGAGCTAGTAATAAGGAAAGCAGATTACTGTGATACCTTCCTAGCACACTCGTATGCTGACTCTCTAACATTACGTTGGCTTTGGAGCTATATATTGCCCACTTATTTTTGAGTAAAAAAATTGAGATGTTTAATATGTATATGTGTGTGTGGGGGTATATATAAGGTATATAAGAGCATAAGCTGTCTATGTTAGGTTGTCTATGCTCTTGATTCCTCTTTTGAAAGAACAAATCATAACATAAAGATAAATCCAGCAGCAAATGTCACCATGTGTGTTGGCAATGACCAGCTAACCTTTACCACAATAAGATGAAAGAATAGCCCATACTCCCATGATGTTTTAACATTAGTCCTCAAACTTTTTATTTCCCAACAGCCCAAATAACAGACAGCTCTGCTACATATACCGAAAGTGAGTTCAGGTTAGTTTGGTACAAGTGGTACAGATAGGTGCTCTGATATTAGTTGGATAGGAAAATGCAAGTGCAACTAGGTGCTGCGGAAGGACTTATGATCTGTTCTGCTGGGTCAGACCAAAGGCCTGTCTAGTCTATCATCCTGTTTTCACAGTGGTCAACCAGATGGCTGTAGGAAACCTTCAAGCAGGACCTCAGCACAGGACCATTCTCCTCAGGGGTGATTCACAACATCTAAAGCCCTAAATGACTTGAGACCTGGGTAACTTCTGAACTGCCTCCATAGGCAAGTTCCTCTAAATATGCTTTATTTGGCATCTGATTCTTTACTCCACATTTCTCAGACAACAGTGGTGTGGTGGCCAGTGACAAGGAGCAGAGCCTTCTTGTGGCACCTACACTGGGAATCCATGTGCGATTGTATGTGGACAGAGCAATCCTAGGTATAGGAAGCTGGTGGAATGTATACCACTTTAAATTAAGCTGGCGAAAGTTACCACATTACAAACTCTATTCAGGTGTGCTGGCAGAGGGAAAACAAGCCTTTATGTTTGACATAAGCCACACTTTTTCTCCAGTGTAATTTCTGTTGGGTTGCTAGGTCACATGACTGAGCTGAAAGAGGTTTGCAATAGCTGGAAGCCTCTCCTTCTCCTGCCACACCTCAGGAACATTGTTTTTGGGGGACTTACAGCAGCATAAGCCTTTGCAGTACTACTGGCTGAGCCAGGGTGAAGGACTTATGCGAGCTCATCCCCAGCTCTGCTGTGACAGCCCAAGATCTGCCTATTGCAAAGTTATTCACCCTGGTGGATCTTGGGTTAGGACTGCACTGTTAGTTAGAACCTGGTCATTTTCTCTTCCCCTTCGTTTTGTCATGCATTTATTTAAAAGCATTAATAAACCACTTCATATTTGAAAAATATATTACGTGTTGTACAACCTAAAAACAATACAGCAGTGGCAAAAAAGCATATAAGACAAATAAAAACTGGGATACAGGGAATCCAACCAAAGAAAAACACAGTCAGTCCAATTTTAGGTATCAGAAAAAGCCTAGGCAAAATGATTTCCTATTGTTGTGTCCTTTTATTAATTTGCAGCTTTATAAATGTCTGCTTTGGTTGTTTAACTTATTTTTAAGCTTCTTCTGTTGATTGCAGTTTTCCTATGATTGCTGTTTTATATGTTACAGACATATATGACCATTTTAGGGCACAATCCTAACCTTCTGATGCTGATGGCTGGTGTTTGTGTAGAGATTGTATTCAATGCTAGTCCTACTCAGATCAGACCCATAGAAATAACCAGAACCAACTCATGTCCATTTGATAGGTCTACTCTGAATAGAATCAGCATTGGCTACAACCCCTGGTGTATCTCTGCTGACCTCCACTGATGGAGACGAGGTCCCCTGGTGGGGGGCGGGGGGCTCCATTGTGACAGAGGCAGCAGCCTCTAGCTGGTGGCAACAGGCATAAAGCTTGATCAGCAGCACCATGGATCCCTCACAGTTGTTGCAGTGAGAAGGAAGAAAGAGACACCACAACAACTTCTGGCAAGCTGGCAGGACTTTGAATGTGGTGGTGGATTAGCTGCATTGCTCATCCCTAGCAGTGGCGTAGCGTGGGGGGTGCAGGGGGGGCCGGCCGCACTGGGCGCAACATCTGGGGGTTAGGGTTAGGGGGCGCAAATCCACGGGTTAGGGGGCGCAAATCCACGGGTTAGGGGGCGCAAATTACTTGCCTTGCCCCGGGTGCTGACAACCCACGCTACGCCACTGATCCCTAGCCCTACATAGGACTGAACTTGTCACCTTGAAATCTTCTTTAAATAGGTGGATATAAAATAAATGCCTGGCGTGCTCTGGTCCATGGGGTCATGAAGAGTCGGACACGACTAAACAACTAAACAAAAAATAATAATAAAAGAAATGAAAGAAAGAAATTAAAATGGAATAGAAAAAGTGATTTCTTCCTTGTAGAAGATGAGAGGAGTGGAGGAAGCTAATAATTTCAAGACCCGTTCATGTAACGCTAAACCATAGTTTAGTGTTCTATCTATGGGCAACCTGTGCATGGAGTGTGATGCAGTCCAACTAGAGCTGCTCAGTGTGGTTTGTAGGTTTTCAGTTCCTTTCCATGGTGGTTGGACAAGCCTCTTGAAAACAGCATAGGTGAAACATTGCCATTGCTGCTCTGTCACAACACTGCCATATAACACTATATATTAATTTTAATAAATAATAATTAAATGATAAAACATTACACTGCTACAACATTTGAATTGCTTGGTTTGTAGCATAGTAGTGTCAGCCCACATATCTCGAGCCTGTCTTTTCCAGCATAATGTTAGGGCAGTGTGGTGGTCACAGTGTCTCATTTTCCAACCTATTAATGAACCCACAGGATTTGGCTTTAAATCTATGCTTCCAACTTCTGAGTCAGTCATGGAAACAGAATTTCTCTCACAAAGGTTTGGAGCTGCTGGAAAATGATCTTATCCGGATTTTTTTTTTTTTTTTTTTTTGGGCGGCGGGGGTGGGGGAGAAAACCTAGTAGAGTATTACCTTGAGACCCTTTTCATTGTACTCTGTATTCTGAATCATAGTTTCATGATGTTTGATATACAGAACAAGGACTGGTGAATGATAAATGTCTAACCGGCATTTCACTACCAGCCTATGTTGATAAGGCTTACTAAATTCCAGATCAGTTCCTTCCTTGCATCTAGATTTAACAGAGAGACGGAGCGCCAATAATCTGAACTTTCCTACCCTAACACACAAAATGTGTTTCGTAATAAAATGTGTCACTTTGCCTTTGTAAAGAAGGGCTGGTATCATGCCTCCCCCCCACCCAACTCCTTTTGGGCTTCATTCAAATGAATTCTGGCTGCTGCTTTTAGATTTCTTCTTTGAGATCATGCATGTGGAATCATTAGCATTATTATTTCAACAGTAGTAGAGCAGCACATCAGCAGTCAGTGAGGGGGGAGGAGGGGGGAGATTACATTATCCATTCAGAATAATTTCCCGCTATAATATAAATGTTACCCAGGACAGAGCTTTGAAATGGATACTGATTCTTTAAATTCTTTCCTGTCTGTTTCAGGAAATAGTAAGATCTTGTTGATAATGAAGTACAATGTGTCTAAAGTTCACTTCTAAACACTTGGCTCTTTTCTGTGAAAGTCATCTGCATTCCCTTTATAATTCTAAGCCACCAGAGATATGCCTAATCTTGGAGATCTGATCCAGCGCTATCATTCAGAAAAATCCTTGATAATAATTCCGCCATTCAGATCTATGAAAGCACTAAAGCTTTGCAGCTTCTGTCGTCTTCTGCTTCTTCTTTCTTTTGCTTTTTTTTTTTAAGTCCCGAGGCTGGGGAATAAGGCCTTGGCTTATGGGTTTGGAGATTTAGTTGTTTGCAAATAAAATGATTATTACTATTATTATTCAAGTTCTTAATCAATGCAAGCAAATGGCATCTGTTTGTTATCATCCTTTCTCCAGAAGACAAAGGCTCCAGTCCCTATGGTGTTGACTGCTGGCCCCAAGTGGCTGCTGGATGTGACTTGGCAAGGAGTGGAAGACAACAAAAACAACTGCATTGTGTACAGCAAAGGTAAACACAAGCTGATTTTCCCTTCCACTTTCTTTGCAAGGAATTAAAGCGGTGCTGATGAAACGTGCCTGTTGCATAACAGGTGGCAAATGCAGGTTACAAAGGCGGGCCTGTGGTTCTCATTTCTCTTCTTCTGATCTAAGAAGCATTATTCCATTTTTTTCACCTGAAAAAATAGTTTTTCTCCATTATGCATTAAATGAGTGTGAAGCAGAGGCATACTATTACCACTTAAGATTCAAACGGATAAAGCACTTAAGGAAAAAAAGCAAAGAGCTTTCTTATACTCGATGCATTGTATTATATAAAATGTTGATGCCATTGTAAGCCCTTGCCCAATTTACCTGCCCTTTAAGCCACTGTCCAAAGTATGTCCTAGGCTTTACAGACTTGTTCAAAGACTTGTAGGAATGTAGCATCTCTCTGATTCCCCCACCCCTTAGTTTCTTGCTGCATTGTATCACAAGCCTCTTTTGAAGTTTCTTTGAGCTTTGAAAGTTCATTAAGTAGTTCATTAACCTGCAGTTCTAACCTGATTTAAATCCAAAATGTTGTGCTCGTATCCCCTACCTCGTGAAAAGTGTGCGAACCTTGATGTTTTTGAAAATGTTGTGGAAAAATAACATTTATTTTCTGAAAGATAATTGTAAGAAATTTTATTGTTGTCATTATTTTGGAATCTTGACAGTGATTAAGTGTTGAAGGCAGCTAGATTTGGATCACAGTGTGTAAACAAACAAAAAGGTTCTTTGCTCATTAACGACATCATGATGCTATTTAAAATGCATGGCAATTACTACTTTCCAACTTTCCACTGTAGTGATTCCCAAAATGATACGCTAGGATCCACAGTGGTCACAAGAGTATTGTGTGTGGGTTACCATGTGGCCAGAGATTATAGCTGCAACCCTGGACACCAGTAGGTTGCTGAAATCCCATTAACTGCACAGGACTGAAGTTGTTGTGTCATAAAGGTAAAGGTAAAGGGACCCCTGACTGTTAGGTCTACTCGCAGATGACCCTGGGATTGCGGCGCTCATCTCGCTTTACTGGCTAATACGGTGCAATAGGCAGGCATCTGCACTCTCAAGCTAGGACTTTGGTTCACAGGAGGATTTAGAGCAAAGGCAAAACTTAAGTTCTGTACAGATAAAAGTATAGAACCTGTATAGATAAAAGTTTGGTCACCACTCCTTATTAGACTGAACGTCACCCCAGCTCCTATCAGTGTTCCTTTGATCAATAGCTAGAGGCCTGAGCTTTTTTTTAAAAAAAGGTACAAAATTAAACTTGCAATGCTGAATTGGTACTAAAGATCTATGATACCTGACTGCTCAGTCAAGAAATTGTGAATACAGCTGCTGTGCCCCATTAGCATAGTCAATGTTGTATTTATCCCTCCTCCATTTAGTCTTTCCAACTAAGCTCAGGTTTCAAATTCTATAAATCCCCAGTCTCACTGCTTTGTGATTGCTTCAGAAATTGCACAGTTCTACAGCAATTTATTTTAGGTTTTTTTTATTCCTTACCAAACAGACCCACTGAGATGAAAGATTTGTTTGCTGCGACAACCTAGTGACCATTTTGCATACAACCAGAAAGGCAAATAAGCACCCATATCACTATATTAACATACAAAACACTAATCATAACATCAAAGGCTACTAAAACTTACTAGAAACAATTACAACTTGTTCCTATAATCATTGCAATTTGTACACTTATAAGAGGATTGCCTTTAAACTGCTACAAGCCTTTGAAAATTGAAACACTGAAAACAGAGAATTTGCATGTTTAAAAATGAGTAGTTGCACACTAAGGTCTTATGCATTCTTCCTTTTATAATTACAAAACACCAATAAATTAATTTTGTAACCTGAAAATACCTGATTTAGTTAAGGAAAAACCTTGAGCCAAAATGGGAATGAATCTGCATCATTTTAAAGTGTAGTGTGACTCATTGCTCTAGCAGCAGAAAACAGCACAGTATTTTGATGTTTGCGTACAGTAACATTTTTCATATGCGTGAGAAATTGCAATTTATTTTGAAAGGTATTAAGGACTGTTTATATGGAAACTTTGCAGCAGTTACCCAAAGTACAACTTCAGCCTAGAGATACATCAGGAACAGAAATCCAGGATGTTCATAGTGGAAAGTTTTCTCTGACAGTCTCTTACACTTCTTTTTTATTCTTATAGACTTCTTACATGTTTCTTTCCACCCCCACCTCACACCTTCTTGTATTCTCTCAGTTTTCTGGAAGGTGCAATGCCTGAGCTATGGGGAAGATTTGTAAGCGCTGATCCTGCTACAGAACTACTTGTTTAAATTCAGATCCGATAGTAACGTTTTCTTGAAGAGGAGCCAATTTGCATCATTGTGTATGTATGCTGAAATGTGGCAGTTTAGCCCAACAGCAGATGAGGTGGTAAAATTGTTCCCGAACTGTACCACTTTAGACTGAAGATTGTGCTTTGTGTTGTTAAATGATGAACATAAAAATAACCTTTATTCACACGTAGGAAAGCAAACTATTTTAGACCTCTCTATTCTAACATCTAATTTACTGTATGCAGATTGCTTTTAATATGGAGAAGGGTGTGGTCTGACATGATAAAATCATGTACTACATATAAGGTTGAATTATTCAAGGAAATTCTATGGTTTCAGTGCATGTCTAGGGACTCATTTTCCATCAATACACAATTTCTCCATGCTATCAAAATTCCTTGGGGATGTCAGCTAGTATTGGCATACTAATATATTAGTATATATTGAAAAACAGGATTCTGGGGTTCACATAGACAGAAATTCACTACCATAGGATATGATGATGGACATTACTTTAGATGGTTTTAGGAAGCGGTTGGACAAATCCATGAGGGGCTACACTTGTTATTGGTTATTGGTCATGAACCAGGAGGTTGCATAAAACAGGGAGAGTTATTGCATGCATATTTATGAATTATTTAAAATACTTCCAGGCTACCCAGCCTTCAGCAGGTTCCAGGGCAGTATGCATAAAACATAAACTTAGAAATTCCTGGTAGATCCTGGCTGGTCACTGCGGGAAACAGTATACTGTGCTAGATTAGATACTGTGCTAGATTAGATGGAACTTTGGTTCACACCACATGCTGTCGAATCCACATTTTCACACACTCTCAGCCCCAGACATGGTGTGTTCCACAGGAAAGTGTTGAGCTGCTGCAGCCTCCCTTACCTGGGTTGCCAGTGGCAGGTTCTGGTGAATCATAAGTGAATCAGCTGAAGGATTTTTGCCACCTCAGGATGCATGCTTCCTGTACTCCAGTGACATTTCATCTGCTATGTTCAGATGGTTTATTTTAGGTGTTGAAGGAAAAATAACAGTTGCAATAACTTCATCATTTTTTTCAACACAGTCTTTATTTTTTTATTTTTTAAGTTAGTTTCATGTGCCCACTTTGGGCAAATATAATTGCTTATCTCATGCCTCAAAATTTACACAAAATAAGATATCTTATTGGGGCTGTAACAGCTTCAAGATGACATAACATATTTGTTTTTCCAGCTGAAAAAATATAACTCCTTACTTTTCATAAAATGATATTATCTATACGGTGGTACCTCGGGTTACATACGCTTCAGGTTACATGCGCTTCAGGTTACAGACTCCGCTAACCCAGAAATAGTACCTCGGGTTAAGAACTTTGCTTTGGGATGAGAACAGAAATCGCTTGGCAGCGGTGGGAGGCCCCATTAGCTAAAGTGGTGCTTCAGGTTAAGAACAGTTTCAGGTTAAGAATGGACCTCCGGAACGAATTAAGTTCTTAACCCGAGGTACCACTGTATTAAAAGATTGGTGTGCAACTCGTTGATTGAGTACTTTTGTGAAAATAGTCGTCAGATCAAAATTAAATAATCCTACTAGGCACTGCTACAAATGCCAATGAAGGTTATGTGTGCATTGGATTTGTCCTGAATTTCTATTAGGAAAGGTGTTTCCCCCCAAATTCTTGGTTGCTATTGGATAAATACCTTCAACTGTTAGAATGTACTGCATTGATAGAGTAGCCAAAAGGCGCAGGGGACTGGATAAGCTAGAATGTATAATGTATATTAACCCTCAGTGGGTGTTTTAGCTGATCTCTGCCCCTTTGAAAACCTTTCAGTAATATTTGCTTGGTGTTAGATAGCATGGCATGTGAAGATATAGGCTCCTTTAGCCTGTCTTTATGCTGATGAAAGCATATTCTTTCACTCTCCTGATGGTTAGTGATAGCTTAAGCAACTTGGATCCTTATTTTCTGTGCATCTGTTTAAACCAATACTGAAGCATCATGGATAAGCAAATTTGGAAAGAGCCATATGATATTTGCTGTTCTCCCTTTTGGTTATCCATTATGGTTATTCATTATGCTAACTACAACTTTAACTGTGGTCAGAGCTAACCACAGTTTTTGCTTAACGCAGGACCTAAAAGCAGGTCCAAAATGTGGTTTGAGGCCTTGGAACCATGGTTAGCCCTAACTGTGGATAGCATCATGGTTGTTTTTACAGCTAACTGTAGCTAGGCACTGTGAGGGAGATTTGTATTCTGGAAGAGATGGAAAGGGCAATAGGACATGCGATCTTGTGACCCACTCCTGGCTTGCTTAACTGTGGTTAAGCAAATTGGCAGCATCATATATGAATGAGCTCTTTAGTGTTAGTTTGTTGTGGTTGAATTAGCCTGTTGTGGCTGCAGAAATATATAGAAATAATAAAATAACTAGAATATAAGTGTGATAAAATATATTTGGATAGCTGTATTTTACTACCAGGAGAAAGATAGAGCTATGCTCCATTGATAGAGTGTAGCACTAAGGTACCTACCAGTCTTGGATTGGGAGTGATCTAAACAGAGAAGTGATGGTGGCAGAATTGGACAGGACACATACTTGTCAGCTAGCTGCTCACTTGAGTGCAGTATATACTCAGACTAAGAAAATGGCAAATTGAATAGCTGCTATTAAACAAAATCTGAGCTGTTAATTATTACTCTTAGATGAAGAGTGCAATTGATTAAGAGTGCAAGGCAGGCCTTAAATGAAGGGGAAAAGAAACTAGTTACCGAACAAAACTGTGCACATTGAAATGAATCTGTGGGCAAGCACACATTATGTGTATCTTACCTAAATCAGGGGTGTGAATGTGTGTGTGTGTGTGTGTATGTATATATATATATATATATATATATATATATATGTGTGTGTGTGTGTGTGTTATTGGCAAGAGAGGGGGCCTATAAAAATATTTAGCAGTGGGAATTATAAAATCATAAGGCGATTAAGTTAGCTAGTTGTGAAATTCTAATATTGCTTTTTAAATGACTTCAGGATATAGGAGGTGCTAAGGTTATTATCTGTTATCAGGAATACAGCAGAATTGTACGACTGGATAATAACTAAACAACTGACACAATGTAAAATTACATTATCAGTGTGTTAAAACAAAATTGCGCCCTAAAGGAGTCTACATGCCAGCTCAGAGCTGCAGTGTAATTATGCTTAACTCTGATAATTAAAATACAATGGAGATCAACAGAATCATTTTCATTAAGAAAATTATTAATGATGGTGGTATAACAGTAATTGATTGCAGAGCACCACAGGATAACTCCATGCAGTAAAAACCAACATGTTTAATATATGTCTGAGACCATTGCAGTGTGGTGTGTAAGGCTGAGGATGTTTGAAATTAAGATAGAACTGGTGAGATAAACTTGCATTCAAAACTAAAGATCATAAAATGGCTGTTTTTAAAACTATTTAAAAAAATTTAAAATCCCAGTTTTAAAAAACCAAAACAAAACAGGAATGACTACCCTGTGAACTGTAAAATAAATAAATAAATAAATAGCTGTTTGCTGCATCAATTACACAGCCGAAGTAGGCAGCACAAATATTTCTCAAGCCTCCTGTCATTTCTTTTTATGTTCCACATTGGTTGTTTTTACACTTATGATCATGATTTACTGATATTATTTTATTTTCTATCTGGCCTCACCAAGTAGTTTATGTCCTTAGTTATTATTGAGATGATGCAGAAGAAAGCATTTGCGCTTCTCCCACTCCTTTTCAATGCATGCTTAATGAAATGTGAGTGGATAATTCTATATAAATAATAATTGATAATTGGCTCAGGAGTAGCAATTTATGTTTGGCCTCACATGCTTTAGAAAGGTGCTTAAATCTTCTCTCCCTGAAACCTGCTATCTATGCATGCTTCAGCTTTTTAAGCACAAACTTCAATATTTGTTTGGAATGGGGGGATACTCTTTTCCCTTCTGCTTCTTCTTTTTGTTTACTAATAAAAGTAATAATAATAATAACAATAACAATATCGTTTAACTTGTAAGCAATGCTTTTGAAGGTTCCTACTTGTTTTTATTATTGCGCAATGCTTACAGTACAGGTTAGTGCTATCTAAACAGACTCAAATGAATGATAGTAATAGGTAAAGGTGAAAAGGTAAAGGACCCCTGGATGGTTAAGTCCAGTCAAAGGTGACTAAGAGGTGTGGCACTCATCTCGCTTTCAGGCCGAGGGAGCCAGTGTTTGTCATAGACAGATTTCCAGGTCATGTGGCCAGCAAGACTAAACCGCTTCTGCCGCAACGGGACACCGTGACGAGTGCCAGAGTGCACAGAAATGCCATTTACCTTCCTGATGCAGCGGTATGATCGTAATACCACCTTCCCGACCTGGTGGTGCTATTTTCTGGAGATACCCCTTCTCTCTGAAGTGCCAGTAGGTCCAGCCCAAGACATTCTGACACCTGAGACAAACCACAAAATGCTCCTCCCTGCCACAAATGAAGACGAGGGAATGAAGCTCTACATTAGGAACTGGGTTGCGGGAAGTGGACATTTATATCAGGAACAGGAGGCATGCAAAGATTTACATGTGGTGCATTTCTTGGAGGTTGGATCTGCTGCCTCTGTGGATCCTGATGCCCAAGATGGTTGCCTCACCTTGCCTCATGGGAGGGCCAGCCCTGACTGCTAGCATCTGGTATGTGTATTTAACAGGAACTTGAGAAACAATTCTGTACCTTGTCTTTAGAAAATCCTTTTATTTAAATAGGTGTCTAGCTTGTTGGGCAGATTCATTTTTCTAACTCTGCTCTTCCATATTTTAATTATATTTTAAATTTAATTTGAACTGGCTGCTGTTTGTTATCAAGGGACACGGATGGCGCTGTGGTCTGAACCACTGAGCTTCTTGGGCTTGCCGAACGGAAGGTTGGTGGTTCAAATACCTGCAATGGAGTGAGCTCCTGCTGCTCTGTCCCAGCTCCTGCCAACCTAGCAGTTCAAAAGCATGCCAGTGCAAATAGATAAATAGGTACCACTGTAGCAGGAAGGTAAATGGTGTTTCCATGTGCTCTGGCTTCTGCCACGGTGTTCCGTTGCACCAGAAGCAGTTTAGTCATGCTGGCCACAGGACACGGAAAGCTGTCTGTGGACAAATGCTGGTTCCCTCAGCCTGAAAGCGAGATGAGCGCCTCAACCCCATAGTCGCCTTTGACCATCCAGGGGTCCTTTACCTTTTTAAGCCTTTATTTGTTATCTATTTCAAACTGGTTTTTAGATTACCTTATTGTGATTTTGCTTATTTGTTCATGTATTTTTATTGTGAAAATAATAATAATAATAATAATAATAATAATAATAGCAGTAGTAGTAGTTAGCCTAATAATAACAATAATAGTTATTGTATTTGACAAACGTTCTTCTAGCTGAGTGACCCAAGGTGATTTACCTTTTACTGTTTTTAGCCACATTGGACATCTTTAAAGGAAAGGCAGGATGCAAATGCAAGAAATAAATAATAGTAAACATTTGGCTTACTTAAAGTTACATCTTAATCAGAAGGAATTTCTTTTAAAACTGTTTTTACTGACAGATATCTGTTATCCATTCTAAATGGCAAACCAACTCAAATGAGCTTTTTTTAGAGAGAGACAGGGAGCAATCCAAAGAAAATGGTGCCTGTTTCCAGGCCACTAAAATGAATGGGAGTTGTAGAAAGGTTGGTAGATGACACTCAGAGTGTGACTTGTTAGACAATAGACAGCTATAATGAAGCTTAGCCACTTCTAGTACTGCCAACTAACATTGACTTTTTGGTAACTTATTGCTGAGCTGCACGGAGCCAGCCCAGCCATGAGGGAGGTACAGCCTCTGCTTCAGGTGGCAGAAGCCCTCCAGCTGGCATGCCTGTGAGTCCCCTGCTTGCCCTGCCACCTCTGCCAGTGGTGGAGAAGTGCCGCAACCAGCGGTGCCAATTTTGGGCAAGATCGCTCATATGATTTTGGATGCTGCTTCTCTGCAGAGGTCCAGCACCGAGGGCCTTCTGGTGGTTCCCTCGCTGCGAGAAGTGAGGTTACAGGGAACCAGGCAGAGGACCTTCTCGGTAGTGGCACCCGCCCTGTGGAACGCCCTCCTGTCAAGGAAATAAACAACTATCTGACTTTTAGAAGACATCTGAAGGCAGCCCTGTTTAGGGAAGTTTTAAATGTCTGACGCTGTATTGCTTTTAATATTCGGTTGGAAGCTGCCCAGAGTGGCTGGGGAAACCCAGCCAGATGGGTGGGGTATAAATAAATTATTATTATTATTATTATTATTATTATTATTATTATTATTATTGCCAGTGGCAGATGGGGCGGGGGATGGGGCGGCAGTCTTGCCGGTTGGGCTGGTTATTGCCAGTTCCCCCACACCCCTATACCACCTCCCACACAGTTTTGGGGGAGCAGATTTTTGGGGACTCCAGGGAGGGGGGCTGCAGGAGAAAGGGAGAATGGGCAAAAATCGTTTTGCCCTCTTCCTGCCAGTGGGAGTGTCCCAATATCAGAAATTTCTTAAATTTTGCTTTTCAGGCCCTGAGTCTATTGAAGTCTTTGGGACCGAGGAAACCATCATTCTCACAAACGCGTTGCTTCACAGAGATGTTTCTACTTTTGTCTTCTGTGCAAAGCTAAAAGGGGGAGGGGGCAGCACAAATTTGCTGAGCCACACATTTGAAGTTGTCGACAACCCCATACACAAGAACACAGAAGAAAATATATATGCACTCTGTCCTGTCAAAAGGCTTTCACCTTATCTTGAGAGACTGTCAGGGCAGGAACATCATGGAATGGACAGGAGTCTATTAAATTAATAAGCTGCAGGATGGTGTCTGGAGAGTTATGATGCTCCATAAATCCAGTTTGATCATGGTGGACAAGGTTTAAATCTGCAGACTTCTAATACACATCCACTTTTTGGATTGAATTTGAAGTTTTGTGCTGGAGACACAGAGATAGTCTTGCAGCTTGTGAATTAAGATTTATCTTCTTTTTCCCCCCTCATAGCTTTTTTTTATTTTAAAAAAACAGGGATTGACAAAAATGAAAGTACCTTAGGGATCCTGGCAAATGTTACTGCTTGAAACGAAAGAGCTGTTGTCAAGGTGAAACCATGACCTAGATGCCTAATATCAAACCTTGGTCATTCTTTTCAAACAGCCCCATCAGAACAGAGAGCAAAAGGTCTATATGAAATGAAACAAGGATGAATTTAGCCACAGCCTCTCTTATAGTGATTCCTGTCAAATGCTCCTGCCCTGAGTTTATGACACGAGGGGAAATGAACATTGGCAGGTGTACTTTGTAAGAAATAAAAAAAAAAGGGGGGGAATCTGGGAATTTATTCTTCCCTGATTATAGAAACTCCTATTTTATGAAAGCTGTTTCTGCAGTACACGACTACTGTGTTGCTTGCCCTCCAGATACTCAGCCTGGTTTTCATAATTAAGAAAAGAACTTTGTCATAATATTTATAGTGATTACTAGTTCCCAAGGAAGATTAATGGGAAATGTTAAAAAGCAACCTGGGTGTTGGACGTGAACAGCTAAATGAATGCATGGAACAAAACATTTAAATCCCCCTTGTACACATGTGGTCTCTAGCTGATTACAGATCTTCAAGGGAGGAAAGGAAATTTACATGGCTCCCTCTGGTGGAAGAGCTTTGAGGTTTGGCTCCTTATGGAGCCAGATGAACTGACACCAGCAATTAATAATTGTGGTGGGGGACAACCTTAGTTTTTCAAGGTGACAGGGCAACTGGGCAATTGTATATTTGGGTTAAATTGCTGTTAAGCCAGGATTGTACCTTGCACTCTAGGGAACCAGTTAATTAAGTTCAGCTGGATCACATAGTGTTGGGACACAGTGATTATTTAACACAGGTAAATGTATTTTAGATTAGATGGTTTGTGGAGCAGTGGTTCATGACTTATATGTAATTTCTATGCAATGCATTTAGGACATAATATAGTTAATGATAATTACTACTACTTAGTGTTGTGTGTGGTTTTTTTTAAAAAAAATCTTTATCAGTCTTGTTCTTTTCACCAGCAGGTTTTAAATGGAATGAATGTTTAGCAATGTTGTAGATCAGAAAACCTCCCACCAATATTATGCTGGATATACATACACCAGATTGATTAAACATTAACTAAGGCAGTGATCCTATAGATACTGACCTGGGAGTAAGCCCCACTTAATTCACTAGGTCTTACTCTGAGCAGAAATGGAGAGAAGTGAGATTTATTAAGGCTTTCTCCATCCACAAGTATTATTTATTTAGAATATATTCTATTCAACTATACACAACCTATGGTTCCATATACAGAACCTCAATCTAGAGCAGTCCAACTGATCTTAATAGGCTCTTACAAAGTAAATGTGTTGTGGTCTTATATCTCAGCCCACCTCTCAGCAAAGGTATTTGTGTTTAAGCTGATCGAATTCCACTGAAATCTATGGCAATAAACTGGTTCAAGTCCAATTACTTTGGCTTAACTTGGAACTGGATTGGACTGTCAGTCATGTTCCTAGCTTTTCGCGCACTAGCTGCATTGAGAGTCAATGCCAAATAGAATGATGGATCATTGAGCAATATAGGACATATTATTGGGAAAGTATTGTTGTGAAAACCCACAAGTTCTCATAAGTCTCAAATAAGATTTTTCCAAACCATAATATTGATTTTTAAGATGAGGGGATATACATATCAACACTATTTATATTGTAATATTTTTGGTTTCTATGATGCAAGTATGCCGGGTATGCTGGCTGATGATCTGCAAGTTAAATAATGGCTTGCTCACTACTCAATCGTGATCTTTATATCAGGCTAATTTAGATTTATGACCCTGGCATGGGGTCCATGTGTGGAACACTTTCCAAACAGTGGCAATACATTTCAACTCCAACTTATAGCCTCATTAGGATAACACTGACATCCTAACTGCACCATCACAATCTCTTTGTGGGTGGTTGTGGGTCTTGTTTGCCCAGTGGTGTGGTGGGAAACATTGCCTGCTAAGATTTGTTGTTTGAGTTCTGGTACGAAGTGGTAAATCTGTACTACTACTTTCCCTCTTGTGTTCTCATGCTTAAAAAAGAAAAAAAGAAAAAGAAAAAAGGATGTGTGGGAACAGAGTGACATTTCCCCATGTTGTGTGGACTGTGCTCCACTGTTGCCTGTTCACAGCACTGGAATTGACCCCAAGGGTTATCTATTCCAACTGCCTGCAATGCAGGTTATTCATGCCTTGTTGTGGCTACTTAGCCAAGCACTATCTATCTGCCACCCTGCCTAGCCACAGGGTGGGGAAAGGTTTGTAGCTGGCTATTGGATATAATAGTGTCTCTTAATATTGTGTTTCCTGTTCGCCGCACCTGTCAGGGAAAGGTTGTACAAAGAGTGGGAGGCACCAGCCTGGGAACTCCCAAGGCAAACCCCCAGAGGAGGAAGGCTCAGAGCCAGCGGATTGGTGGTGGGACACTGAAGAGAGGTCAGAGGGAGAAGGTTGGGAGGAGGGGCTGGATGCTGAAGGGGCAACAGGGTTTAGTGAGCAGGAAGAGCCTGCGGCAGGGAGCAGTTCAGACTCTGAGGCTGAAGCAGAGGAGGGAGGTCAAGAGGCTTCTGAAGAATCTAGGGAGTCTCCCTATCCTGCTGCAACAAACTCCCCTCACTCCTGGTCTACAAGAATGCACAGAATGATGAGGAGGGCAAAATAGAGACCAGAGGTGCATAGATGCAGTTTGAGACTGCTTGGGAAATAACTGGGAGGAGCCTTAGAGTGGGTGGAAGGCAGGGACCTTCAGTCCTGGCAACTGGTCCATTGAGGCAAGACCTGCTGGGAAGTCTTGCTGAATTGTATGCCATTTCCTTGAATAAAGAGTTAACTTTACTAACAACAGAGCCCTGCGTCTTTCATGCTGACCTGTGTCTGACTCCAGCCCTGACAGCACCTAAAATTGGGTAACATGCTGACTGACTATCCTGGCTTCCTCATCTCCTCCCTTGCCGTGCATATAAGCAATCTAGTTTTGCCCTTGATACACAGACTCGTAGTATTAATATGGTATGCCAATGAAGGGCAGCTTTTAAGTAGGTGTGTGAGCACCATGCAGTGCCTTGCTTGGTTGTATCAGTATATGAAGATAGTATCCTACATCATTTGTGGATTGCAACAGAAAAATGCACTAATGTTAGATCAATAAGATGAAGAAGATGGCAATGAACAAAAGCAACAGAAACATTTTGGAAAAGTTGCTTATGAAAATATTTTTATTCTGTCTTTCAGCTCCGCCATTCTCACTTGTTTCCTTGTTTTAAAGAAGCTGAAAGACATGGCAAGATTTTGTCAGGGAGACATTCAAGAACAAAGTCCGATAATACGATGCTTTATAACATAATCTTCATAAACAACAGCCTTACTGTAGTTATGTGTAAAAATATTGCTGGATACATTGCAGATAAGAAACTAGACACTTGAAAACAGATCAAAACAAAGATATGTCTGTGTTTAAAACAAAACAAAACACACTCATACAGAGATCATTCATAGGAGCAATTGACTGATATGGCCTAACCTTCAACTCTGAAACTGTGATGAACTTAATGGGATTGATCTGTGAGCTGAAGAAAACATTCAGAAATGTTGGAACGGAAGCGTATGAGACATGAGGGAGTGAACTGGGTCTTTAGCCAGCTAGCAAGTACACTGATATTTTGTGA
Source organism: Podarcis bocagei (assembly GCF_964188305.1). Lineage (NCBI taxonomy): Eukaryota > Metazoa > Chordata > Lepidosauria > Squamata > Lacertidae > Podarcis > Podarcis bocagei. The sequence goes on from NC_138133.1 coordinate 71,085,702, forward strand.
TGGGCAACTGCAGTTAGTATGTGACAGAAAAGAAAGAAAACACTCTCGCATAGAAGTGTGCGTGTAAGCTAGGCTATAATGTGTATGCAAAGAAACTCATAATCTGCAGACTATTTTCAACAGTTCTTTTTTGCAAAGGAACATGTGATCTCTCTTTAATGGACTAAAGTGACCAGATGAAAGGTTATTAGGCTACTTCATTTGTCGTTAAGTTTAGAATCTAAAGGAGTCTGTACAAGCTGTTTTTTAAACATTGTGTTCTAAAATGCAATTTCCATGTTTCATGTTTCATTCTGCTCCCCCAAGGAAGAAATGTAGCAGTCTCTCAAAACTAAACTAAAGATTTATAACCAATAAATAACCCTCTAGTTCCATATTGCAAAGTATCCCCATTTAAGTCGCTAGCCTGCAATTATTATTTCTAAAAAAAGTTGTCTGTTTTATAGTTTAAGAGGTAATGGTGGAACAGGGACAGAGCATTCAATCCTTCCTTTGCTAGCCTGCTTTTTACTCATAGATGACCATTCATTTCTACCTTTGCCAGCCTCTTTGACTTCTGTGCTCGAAAAGGCTTCAGCTCTCGTACATCTAGCACTGAAGCATATGATTTCAATGTGCAGCGAGAGGGGCGGAGCATGCTCCTGAGGGACGGGGAGGGTGCCCTCCCATGTGCCACAGTTCAGAGTAGGAGAGGGGTGGAGAAGCTGCTGCTCACTCACCTCCTGCTCTCTGCCACCGGGTCAGACATGACCCGGCAACGGAGCTGCTGCAGTCGGGTGCACCTTGCCATGGCTGAAGAGGGCTACTCTCTGCTGCCGGGTCAGAAGAGCTACTGCCGCTGGGCGTGAGGTGTGCTGCCCACTTGTCTGCCATTTTGTCATCCCCCCTCAGTCATGACACCCGGCACGGACCACACCCATCGCACCTCCCTTCCTATGCCTCTGTCTATGTGTGGGAAATTAATGCATGAGTGCTAGTTAGTGCATGAAGGGGTTAAGACAACAGATTCCCAGACTTAGCTAAGTCATGCCCTTCTTCTCTAATGGAGAAAGCAAAGCATTCTCTTCCTGTTTGCTCTCTCTTCTTGCCATGTAACCTATGACAAAGGACATGTCTAAGCTTTGTTCTAGGCTTTGAGCACATATTTGAAGCTATCTTTCTGTATTGTCTACCAAAGAGTATTCTGCCTGTGTTCTCCTTGCTGCTGCTTGGATAAATGCATGAATGAGATCTTTGAATCTGTGAGTAAAACATTTTAAGCTTACTTAACAGTGTGTAGTCTGTTCATTGCAAGAGGGGTAGAAAGAGGGAAGCACTTTTTAGGTGAACTAAACAGGATGTGCAGAAGGTTTAACTGCCTGCATTCCTAACACTTCACTATGCTGCTTAACTTTGTGAGTTTAAACTCTGCTACTGAGGGCTCTCTCCCACTCTCCCACTGTCCCTTTGCTGTGCTTCTGTACTGTGCACAAAAGCACCCACAACATAAATTCAAAGCAATCTTATACCACTTTAACAGCCATTAAAAAGGTAAAGGTAAAGGACCCCTGACAGTTAAGACCAGTTGCGGACGACTCTGGGGATGCGGCAACGCTCATCTAATCTGGAGAAACATAAAATTCCCAGCACCCTTATCAACCTACAGTTCCCAGGGTTCTTTGAGGGAAGCCAGGACTTTTAGAGTGGCATGAGTGCATTAAATGTATATTGTATATATGACCACAGGGACGCGGGTGGCGCTGTGGATTAAACCACAGAGCCTAGGGCTTGCTGATCAGAAGGTCGGTGGTTCGAATCCCCACAACGGGGTGAGCTCCCGTTGCTTGTTCCCTGCTCCTGCCAACCTAGCAGTTCGAAAACACGTCAAAGTGCAAGTAGATAAATAGGTACCGCTCCAGCGGGAAGGTAAACGGCGTTTCCGGGCGCTGCTCTGGTTCGCCAGAAGCGGCTTAGTCATGCTGGCCACATGACCCGGAAGCTGTACGCCGGTTCCCTTGGCCAATAAAGCGAGATGAGCGCTGCAACCCCAGAGTTGGTCACGACTGGACCTAATGGTCAGGGGTCCCTTTACCTTTATATATGACCACAGCAGACTAGCAAAGGAGGGAGAGGGTCTCTTTGCCTCCTCCACCTGCTCTCTTGCATGTGGTGGAGGGAGAGCTCTCAACCTGTGGGTCCCCAGATGTTTGTTGGACTACAACTCCCATCATCCTTGAGCTCTGGCCTTGCTAGCTAGGGGTGATGGGAGTTGTAGTTCAACAATATCTGGGGACCTACAGGTTGAGAAAGGCTGGCTCACAGTGTCAGCTGCTGCCAAGGATGTGGGGCTTCCTTCCTCCACAGTCACTGACGGTGATAAACATTTTGCCTACAGTTTCACTCATAATTTGTCCCAAGCTTTTGATACTGTCTACAGCGACTTCTGTATGTTTGTTATTTTTTGTTTTGCTAGTAAATATTGTTGTTGTTGTTTTGCTAGTAATTATTAATTTTCAACCTCATAGACTAAATATATACTGTCAGTTTCCGCTTAAGCAGTGGGGTTCCCCTCCCTCTCCCTGCACCCCCTAAATTTGTTACAGGTTTCTGCCCCAACTCTCTGGAGCAGGGTATCTGGTACGTGTGCTGGAGGGGGGATAAGTCTCATTGCTCAAGTGAAAATTGATGGGACAGTTATTTAGACCACTTTTTCATTGCTATGTTTTTGGTATGCCATTTTGAGTTTGATAAAATTAGGTGGGAGAAGACTTTTGAAAATAAATTAAAATTACTTGAGGCATTTGCTTTCTGTGGAATTGCAGTGTGCACCATCCATCTCCGCATGCAGATAGCATGGATATATGAGATGGTCAGCAAATGGTTGGTTGCACAGAGTTCCCATTCAGATCATGGTTTTTCTAATCCTCAGAAAGGGCTTGGGAGATTTCATGAATGAGGCATCTGTGGAATTATGTTTTTTTGTCAAGCCCCTTGTATGGTAGAGTGGAGGGCCGCAAAGCCTGCAGGATAATTTAGGATGTGATGGACAAATGCAACCATGTTCAATACTGCAATAGATCTACTCATGAGAAACATAAGAAGAGCCTTACTGGATTAGACCAAGGGCCCATCTAGTCCCATATCCTGTTCTGCCAGAAACAACCTGATTTGGCTCTGGTAATTGCCTGAATCCATTCTTTCACTTTGTAAAATGGACCTATAAAATTATAGTAGGGTCATATGACTGATAATTAGCTACTTGTTTTATTTAAAAGTGGGCAAGCAGAGAAGGACCATAGTGTGTGTTTCGTATCAGTAAAGCACTTGGAATCCAAATGCTGATCTCATGCTAAATTTGCCCACAATTCACTTTCATATGAGTGAGGGGTTCAAAATCCAGTCCTTAGTTATAAGCCGTTGATATTCAAATTTCTCGTGGTGAAGGCTGGGATAGAGAAAGAAAGGTTGGTGCCTTTTTCAGTCCCTAGGCTGATGAAATCCTCAGGCAACATATATAATGTGCTAATAGGAGATATTGTGAACCACTGTACTCCCCTAAAAAAATATATATGAAAATGTATGAAAGCACCTGAACAGAATGAGCGTACTGTTGCATTTGAAATTGTTAGATTGCAGTTCTCTTATAATACATCTCAGGTTCTAGTCTGCTGGCAATATAGTTTCAATAGATATACTAAGAGAAGAGAAATGCCAAGACCAGCTTTCATAGATTTCTCTCTCTCTCCCCCCCCCCGCCCGCTCTCTCTCTCTCTCTTTTAATCCCTGTGAGGCTCTGTGATTTTTCATAGCTGGACTAAAGTTGTGTCAACGGGAGGCTTGCACCATAAAGTCTGAAATGTTAAAGAAAGCTACAAGGAACAGCTTTGAGGCAAGGTTTCAAGCTTTGTCATCACGCTTGAAGAATTTTCTGTTTAATGTACTGTAATGCAGAATTCAATGGGGACAAGTTTAATTGAGTTTTACACAACCCAGTTGGGAGTAGCGCTGCAAGGTAGGTGATGTCTAGGTTTTTAATCTTCCACTCCGGAGAGGCTTGTTGACGAAGTGGTTCTTTCTCTTTGTAAGAAAAAAAGGAAGCATGAGAAATGATACATCCGTGGATAAAACCAATTGGCAACCCCCAAAGGAATGAGGGCGATAAGGCGAATCCAGCACTTGTAAGAAATAAAAGAATCCAACTGTTCATTTAAATGAGAAACAACACATGTGATTGAGGAGGCAGGGAGGCTGGTCTCTGGAATGGAGAGGAAAGGAGACTAGCAAACATAGCCGCTGATACTGGAGGAAGGCTTTCCAGACAAACAATCTAGTAGTTGTGAGAGGGATTAAGAGGGAGATAGCTAATGATGTGTATATATTATTGGGGGGAAAACAGGGAATAAAATACTTTTTTAGGTATCAGAGAAGGTGGATAAAGTAGCAGGAGGGAGAAAGATGCTGCTGTTAGGCAAGCCCTACTTAAAAAAATATATATCTTCCTTCCCTGAGGCCTAACATAGCCTCTCTATCAAGCAATGTAAAAATAGCACTGGACCCTGTCAGAAAGAAAATAATACCTTCTGTATAAGCCTTAGTGTATTAAATTTTAACTCTGTAGAGTTTGTGTGTCTTCTGTTGGCACTAAACCAAACATAGGGATTGACATGTGCTTCAAATAATGTACCACTTCCATCACGCTGTTTCTTTTGTCACTCATTACAACTATTTCATAATTGCTGAAAATAGGAATTCCCAGATTTTCATTTTGAATGTTACATAGATTGAATTGTGAATTATTCTGTCGTGATAAACATTTCACCCTTTCACACCCACACCACCTGTCCTCTCCAAAGATCCTCTATTATCGAAACCTGTGGCCCTCAGCTTAATTTCATGTGGCCCTCAGTCTAATTTCATGCACTCCACAGTTGTAATACCCACTATGCCCACTTTTTGTTCTGACTCCTCCCACCATTGGCTCTGGCTCTGCCTTCTGGTGACTGCAACCCATCTCTATTAGATGGTCCACTTGGCACATTAACAAAAGAGAATATACACCACTGGAGGAAAAGGAAAAAAGAGGGCACACCCCTTTGTTCATTTCTCCCCAAGTCATACTCATTCCTCAACAGACAGAAAGAGAGAAAGCATACACTGAGTCATTGCTCTTTTCATGAACTCATTGTAAAAGTCAGACCCAATAGAATTAAAATGGAACCTTTGGAATTTACATGATTTTACATGGGTTTTCCCAAAAAAAAACCACTGTCTTACTTTGATATAAAGAACCAGTGTTTTTGATATGTTCATGATATTGTACTACCAGTGGACAGTGAATCTCTTTGCTGCTGCCACAATGGTTATTTGAAAAAAGTGGAAGAAAAAGAGAACACTATCGATGAGAGAAGGGATAGCCAAAGTCTAGGACATTATGTGTGGCTAAGCTCACAAATATGGTGAGAATAATGTCATCAAGGAGAAAGAGGGTCTTTTTATAATTTACTGGAGCAATTAGGTTCTTGTGTTCAGTCTCAGATATTTTATCTTTTTTGGTGTTGATTTATATGAATTTATATGTTCTTCTTTAGTCTTTGATAATGAGAGAGCGAGAGAATACCCATTTATGCCCATTGGCACTATACTACACAGCACTAGGTGACCCCACTGTAATCCATCATTCTATGAGAAGGTCATTTCCCCACCCTCAGAGTGCACTTATGTTAGCAATAAAATTGTTTGAATTGGTATTGTAGCTATCTACAAAAACTGCCAGAATTTCTCTGCAATGAATATAGTGTTATGAATTGGGGGATGGGGAAGTGGGCTATAATCAGAGATCCTTCTAATCACTGGAGGCAGCAAGTGCTAAAATCCAATCAAAGCTTCTCATTTATGGAATAAGCTGGCTAGTTTTCCTGGTGAGGTGTAAGGAGAACAAAGGAAAGGGGCTCCATGGGATATGGCAAATTGGTGGAGCCCTCCCTCAACTCGCAGATAGTGAGAAGGACAAAACCCAGAGTTGAAAGGTGAGAGTTTGGGGGGCAGTGATGTAACCTAGAAGGAAAGCAGCAAGCATGAGAAAGAGTCAGATCAATGTTTGACAGCAACGTTTGATTTCTGTTTGAATCCAAGGCTGCAGCTAGGGGAGAAACAAGACCCTTTTGGGGTGTTAATGCTGAAAAACCCACCAATCATAGGCTCCAGTTGTATATATGTGTAAATAAACCATATATCATAAAGACCCCATTATCTCCACTGTATCTCATTCCAAAAGGAAACATAAACCCTGGATAAGCAGCTGGGACCCCCAGAATCTCACCCTGCTTGGAAATGGGGGTGGCATGCAACAATACATAATATTCTGAATAAATTGTTTCAAAGTTATTAATTATAAATGTCAGGGAGAATTCGGAGGAGCAAGTGACAGAATAGGTGGAGCAGGGGCTCGGGGAAGAGAGGGCGGAGATTAGACAGGAGTAGGAAGGGCTCCAACCGCCCATAGGCTCAGGAAGGGAGCTCAGACTCTGGAAGGGAGGGGGCTTTCAAATCAGCACAGACAAGGAGGGAAATGAAACGTAAGGATCAAAGACATCGTGTGCGATTCCCACACCTACTTTGTTGGCGTGAGAATCGAAGGAAGCCACTCCCTGACTCTGACTCAATGGGTTCGGACGCGTAATCCTGAACTGTACATGTTTCTTGTACATATGTAATAAAGACTGTAAACACCAAGCTGACTGTGCCGGGGTGTTAATGTGAAGGGGAGACACCACCTTTACAGCATTCAGGGAGTCTTTATCCCTCTTCGCAATGGCTGGGCAGAGGTGAGCCATGTAGAAGCCAGACGCAGCCAAGGGCACCTGGAACAGGGGGGCGTTGGGCTGGCAGTGGAAGCAGTGTGGCAGCAGAACCTTCTTCTACAGGCACAAGTCAATGAACTGGTTGGGAAACTCGAGGAGCAGCGCAAGTTACTGGAGGTGGAACACTTGAACAAGGCAAGTAAAGCCATCACTATGCATCTCAGCAAGTTTGCAGGGAGCAGTCAGCAATACTAGAGTTTCCGAACTAAATTGCAGTATATGCTAAAGATTCGGAAGAATGATTTTAAATCGGACGAGGAATGGGTGGCATTCATAATTGCACATTTAGAAGGAAGCGCAAAAGAATGGGTTGTGCTACTGATGGCGGCTAACCACACAGCCTTATCGAATGTGCAGCAATTTATAGACATTATGGACACGATGTTCTTGAGTTTGCTGCACAGAAAAGTTACTTTGCAACAGCTGCTGCGTTTGAAGCAGGGGAACAGATCGGTGAGAATTTTCCATGCAGAATTTTCCATGCTAGTTCCACAACCTCCAGTGGAGGATGAACTCCGAGCCGGTGGAAGCCATTTTCCAGCAAAGGTTGTCTGGGGAGGTGCAGGGCGAGCTTGCACGAATGCCAGAGCCGGCCTCCTTAGACAAATTGGTCAGGATCTGCCTGCAAATTGGGTTGTGTCTGGAGAATCAAATGGCAGAGAGGAGGGACGTAACCGGGCGGCGTTGGCGGGAAGCGCACATTCCAGACATTCCAGAACGTAAGACTGGCAGCGGGCCCAGACAGGAGAAGGAGGCGATGGAGATTGGGGCAGTTGCTTCCACTGGAGGCGGAGCAGAGAAGCAATGGAAGGAAACGAGGAAATGTTTTGTGTGCAACAGGCCAGGGCATCTGGCCAGGCAGTGTCCACGCCGTAAGGCCTGGGAGTCGCTGTCCAGCACAGAGGTGGGGGTCAGCGATGTGGCGAAGGAGCAAGAGCAGGAAAACGAGAGCGCCTGGCTGAAATCGGGGGCCAACAGCCGGGGGAAGGAGCAGTAGAAGGGCCCCAAGCTGACGCACTGGTTCTGGGAGTCACCATGACAGTAAAACTACAACTCTCAAATGGGCGGTGACTGGAAGTTAAAGCTCTGGTGGACTCGGGAGCATCAGCAGATTTCTTTGACATAGACTTGGCACGGGAGCACCAGCTAGTCTTATGCTCGCTGGATTTCCCTCTGAGGGTCAAAACAATCGATTGTTGGCCACTGGTGGCGGGAGAGGTGGAGTACGAGACCCCGCTCATGAGGATGGAGGTGTCACGCCATGCAGAGACAATGTCCTTCCACTAAGCTGGAGGGACACCCAGTGGTGCTGGGAATGAGTTGGCTGGCCAAACATGACCCGGTGATAGCTTGGCATCAACTGTCATTCACCTTTGCCTCTTTGCATTGTATCCATTATTATTTGGGAGGTGGGGGGCGCAGGCAAGTGGAGGCAAATCAAGCTGAAGTAGGGGTGCTGCTGAGCCCTTCAACCACCCAGAGGCTCGGGAAGGGAGCTCAGACTCTGGAAGGGAGGGGGCTTTCAAATACGCACAGACAAGGAGGGAAATGAAACGTAAGGATCAAAGACGTCTCAGGCAATTCCCATGCCTACTTTGTTGACGTGGGAATCGAAGGAAGCCACTCCCCAAATCTGACTCAACAGGTTCAGACACGTAATACTGAACTGTACCTGTTTCTTGTACATGTGTAATAAAGACCAAGCTGACTGTGCCTGGGTGTTAATGTGAAGGGGAGACACCACCTTTACAATAAATAAGGTTTTCTTCCTATTGTATACTGTGAACATATGCATGATTTCTAGCTGTAGCCTTTGTATTTGTAATGCACAACGAATTAACATAGAGGACATATATATCACTTTTGCTTTGTGAATTTCCTTAGTGCAAGTACATTTCTATAGTATTGGGACACCTTCTCAGTGCTACATTATGCCCATGTTTTAACCAGGAGAACAAGTGGCAAAATGATACCCATATTTTCAATGGTATTTGTAAGAACAGGTCAAAGCTATGTGGTACTTCTCCAGGGAGTGTAGCAGTGGATGCTTTTCACTAGCAACCCACCCCACTTCACCTTATCACAAAATTCAGCATTGAAATGCATTCTGTAAAAGCTTCCAACATGTACACAGCTCTCCCGTCACCACATAGTCAGAAACCTGGTTCTTGAGCATTGCTGCATTTCTAGATAGCCATTTTGGATATTTTTTCAGGACCAGTAAGGAATTGTGGAGAAAGTCGTGTTGTGATGGGCGAAATGTAGGGATGGGCAAACTTACTCAAGGGGATTCTGAACAATAATCTGGCTCTTCATTTGAGCTACAGCAGGGACTAAATTTCTGCCAAAACCTGAAACTTAGCAAGAGTCCAAAACCCAGAATATACTAGGCCTATCCAGAGCCCCATACCCTGCAAGTGTCACTTTTTTCAGGGGTGTCCCTGATTTAGAGAAGTTGTCCCAGTTTCTGATTTGATCCTGGAATGTCCCACTTTCCCTTAGGATGTCCCTGTTTACATTGGAGAAATGTGGAAGGGTATGCAGTTACCCGACCCCCGAGCTGTCTGAAGGCAATCCTGCATAAAGTTTAATGTTTTATTATGTTTTTATATATGCTGGAAGTTTCCCAGAGTGGTTGGGACAATCCAGTAAGATGTGTGGGGTATAAATAGTAAAATTATCATTATGGAATGGGACATTCCTATTTTCATCAGAGAAATGTTGGAGGGTACGGAGCCCTATGGGCCAAGGTTCATACCGAATATACAAATAGCCCTATAAAATAATAGTAATAGATTCTGAACTCTAGATTGCAGTTCCAAATGTGAAATACAGGTTATTTTACAATACTGGGGTTTCCCTTGTCAGAAGCCTACTCTGTACTCTAGCTGTGGCCTTTTGAGACCAAAGAATGAGGGAGTTTCCAATGCTTACATTCTGTATGGCATTATTCAGTTCTTCCAGCCTGGAAACAGTAGTAGCGAGTAATCCATGGTGTCAGTTGTAGATTGAAACAGACTGGATTGGTTCTTAGGATAGTCAATAGGTCATTCATTCATCGAACCAGGGTGAATTCACAATTTCCCCTGCATTTTCTCACCAGGGAGCATTTCTAATTTGCTACTGGCCAGTAGATAAAGAGGCAGCTGCATTAATGCGGCTCTAAATTTTCCCTCTAAAATGTTCAGCAACGTGTCTTTTCATACATAGATTTAAGACATCAAAAGTAGAGACATGGGTCATGGTTTTATCTGTACCCCAAGTGTTTGGAAGTTTAAGTTCATGTATTTTGTCATTTGAGTGATGTTGTAGATTCTTCAGAGAAATTCTGACCCTTCTGACACATTTGAACTACTTTTCAAAAGGCCCTTTTGTTTTGAGTAGGATGACAGCCCATTAAAATGGAGCACTGTATATTCCCAGGGCACAGTGCAATGTTGGTAATGAAATCTGCTGAAACTACTGGCACTAAGGAATGACTTATATCCAGGAAATGAACAATGGGGAAATGATGTGTGTGAATCAACTCACTTTCTTTTGCTTTTAAACAGAAAATTGTTGGGAGAGGAACACAAAAAGAAATATATATATATCAATGAGAATATGATGAGATAAAAATAAATGTTAAATGAATTTTTATTCCTCTAAACATGCATGTCAAGAAAGGCAATTTTAGTTGTACAGCGGTGTAGCATTTTGTTTTTTTTTTTCTGCAATAAAGCCATCAGATCAATAAAAAATTATGTAGCAGATTATTATTACACTGAGCTCACCATAGCTCTAATCGTAAATAATACAGCAGTTATCCTGGTTATATTAATTATAATTAGAATGCAGATAATGCAGACGGTCTTTTATTACTAGAGCCAAATCAATTTTCCAGTGTTATTCAATGCAAGGTCACACAAAGTTGTTCAAGCTCTTACACTTCTTATGAAATGACCTGCATATGTAAGAGAGGGTTTGGCTCAGCTGCCTAAGACACATTGACTGAGAAGTGCATTGAAATAATTACAGGCATGAACTCTTGCCTATAATGGCAGAATTTCATTTTATAAAGTAAGCAGTGCTGTAATCCAGGCTCCTTTATGGTGAGAAGCTTCATAAATCTTTCAGAGGAGACCAAAGTCTTTCTGTTGCTTGTCAATCAGAAATCAAAATGAATTTCAGTGGTTATTTCTGCTTTTATGAAATGTGTTAAATACACTGAATGTGCTGCTGTTTTGTGATTAAGGCTGCAGTCCTATGCAGACTTACCTTGGAGCAACTTCTGAGTAAACATACATCAGATGTATGTTGAAAAATGTTGGTGAGGTTTTGCTTCTGTGGGTTGTGTTGTAATTCACTGGTTTGAGCTTTGAGGATTTCACATTTTAGTTGAATGCAAGATAGATATATTTCACTTCAACTTTACTAATCATCAACGTATTTATATTGTTATGCTCACCCTAATTCTCCAAGTGGTGAGAGGTTTCAGAGATTTCATTGGCCACCTTGGGTTGGTTTCCTTTGAAAGATGTCATGGGAGACTTAAGGCATTTTGTGATATATGATTCATTTACACGCAGATACAAGTTGTGCACAGGTGAAGGTTTATAGTATTAACACCCCAACAGACACTACTTCCCATTGAGATGTTTATGGGGACACTTACACCTTAAAGATGCGTCTAGGACACCCTGTTGCCTACAGCCCAGTTCTTGTTTCAACTTAAGCTGCTTTCTTTGTTCATACTTTACATAGACCAATTAACTATGAGGAGAGAGGGACAAGGTAATCCCTTTCCCCAAAGGCTGTCTTCTTTCTAAAGAATCCAACTGGAGAACAATATAGTAATATGGAAAGGTAGTTGACCATATAGCCATTAATATGATCTCTGGCAGACTTCATGGTTTTAGTTGCTGAACTAAAGAAACATGACTAAGACGCTCTTCTTCCAGCAGGCATTTTAAGGCAGTGTTCGGTCTTATGATACATTGTTATGGTTTCATTGTCCATTTTCTTTCATTGTTTGTATGTACACTGCTTAGAAATGTGAATAATTAAGCGGGATATAAATGCCTTAAACAGAGAGAGAGAGAGAGAGAGAGAGAGAGAGAGAGAGAGAGAGATGGAGAGAGGTGTTTGGCAGGCTCCACTATTGCAATCAAGAATCATAGTGCTAGAACAGACCTTGTCAATCCCCAGTTCCTCATCGAGTCAATCCCATTCTCTTTACAAGATGTTTAAATGTGCATATTGCTGTTGTAACTAATGTTCACATGGAGGCTGTCAGATAACAGGCTTCCAGATGCACTGAATCCAGGTATTCAAACTCCATGAGAAAGGCAGGCAGGAGATGAAAGCCATCATTGTATCTTTATTGTGATGCCCTACTTTTATTTAAATATTTGAAGCAAATGTCATTGGGTGGAATTCAATGTGGTGCCAAATGGGGTACGTAAAAGTGTATAAAATTATTCATAATATCAGAACCTGGGGCTATCCAGTGGATCTGGATGCTGGAAGATTCAGGGCAGACAAAAGGAGGTACTGCACTTAGTGCATGAGGTGTAGTGGTTGTCATCAACTTGAATGGCTTTAAAGACAAACAAATTCCACATGGATAAGGCTAGCCACTAATACTCTCCCTCTGGTGTCAGGGGGAGTATGCTTCTGAACAGGGCCGTCTTACCCATAGGCACCAGGGGTGCAGGGCACCCAGGCACCCAGGCACTGGGCTCTCAGGGGCGCCAGGCCGAGAGTTCACAGCCCGAGAGTCGAGTCCTATTTTTATAGGTCCATTTTTATAAAGTGACGGAATGGATTCAGGCAGTTCCCAAAGCCCAATCGGTGTGTTTCATGAAGGGATGAATTTGGACTGAGTGCTGCTTGCAGTCTTCTCATAGACACCTGGCTGGCCACTGTGAAAGCAAGTTTTTGGTCTGCTCCAGCGTGGTTCTTATGTTCTTAGTGCTATAATGGTAGGTATGCGTTGAAATAAACTCACTGAGAGTTTTGATGCACAGTTGCTAATGATTATTTCCTCCCTAGCTATTACTGCTGGAATGAATGTCACTTTCTAAGGACACTGTGTGCACCTTCCTTGTGGACTTTAGGATGGTTAGAACGCTAACATTATTTCACTAGATGTAATCATACAGGAAATAACTATTTGCTTCATTTTAATTTTTTTATATATACTTTAACTGATAAAAGAGAATGATGTAACTATAGATTTTGTTATTGCCATCTTTAGAAAATACTGAAACAGATTCAAATTTTGCTGATATATGGAACTCCCTTTAGTTAGTCTCAATTGTAAAAGCTGAGTGTTATTGCTTTTAAGCTAGTTAGTGCCATGAAGGAAAGAACTTTGTGCTCTATTTTATACTTGTCCGTATTATAATTTTCCACTCACATCTTGCAATAAGTAATTATAATAGAAATTCTGCCAGGTGTTTTCTCCTGTAAAAGTATAACAACAGAGGCATAAAGTTCACTGGGTTTTCCGATTACATTCCGCTCCATGCTGCAACTAAAAAAAGGAATTGACACTTGCTCTGCAAACAAATCTATTCTAACATGCTGGAAATGCATTATCATGAACCTTTATCTTTAAATGTACCCTGGTGTTGAAGTTAGGAAGGCAAACTAGAGAGTTTGTAAGTGATAAAGGGAAATAGTTCTAATTACAGGTAGGTAGTCGTGTTGGTCTGCGAGTCAAAACAAAATAAAAAAATTATTTCCAGTAGCACCTTAGAGACCAACTAAATTTGTCATTGGTATGAGCTTTTGTGTGCATGCACACGTCTTCAGATAACACAGTAGTCAACCAGATGCCTATGGACAGCACACAAGCAAGAAATTCAGGCAGTGAAGCTCTGCCATCTGTGTTCCCCAGCTACATATATTTATTTTAATTAAAATATATAAATACCACTTGATTTCTTAAAAAAGAGGTGCTCTAAGTAAATAAAATGATTCATAGAAATATTATAAGGATGATTACAATCAACAGTAGCTAAAAATATATAAAACACATGTAGTATAGAGCCCCCAGGACACATGTAACATAGAGTTGTGTTGGTCTCACAAGGTTTGGCAGTGGAGTGCTGGGTGATGTAGGCAGATTGAAGCAGGTAGCTATGAAGCCCCATTACTAAAGTGGAAAATCTTCATGTGGCACTTGGGATCAAACCAGTGACTTGTGAGATGAGGTAACTGCTAATAATTATTTATATAGGACCTTTGTTAGTGCATTAATTAATATCCTGCCTTTTAGCTAAGGAGTTCAAGAGAGCATATGTACCTCGAGTGTTAAAAGGGCAGAAATCATATCTCATTGACCCTTGTGATCTCATTCTGGTTCCCCTACTGCAAGACACAACATTATCATTAATGCCTCAGTTGTAAAATGCCACTGAAAAAGAGCATCATGTAATCAGACTTGAACTTGTTCCCACACATGCAGAGAGAACTATAGTTGGAGGCATGGTATTATATATGGGAGTGGTGCTGCCAATCAGTTATGGAGAAGGATCTTTGTAGGTTTGGGCATTTTATGGGTTGAAAGGTATGTCTGAAGCGCTGTCCAGAATGGCAGGTTGAGTCCGTGCCAGAAAAGTAAGTCAGAGAGGCAGGTGTAACTATATATAGAGAGAGAAACAGCAAGCAGAACCGTCTGGGATACAGGACCAGGAAAATGCTTGCAGAAATCAGGAAGCAAGAGCAAGGAGTGGAGTCTGTGATCTGGGCGTCGTAAGTGCAGACAAAGTTTGCTACCAGGAGGAGGAAGTTATGTAGGAACAGGAAAGGACCTATCACAGTGCAGAAGATGAGTCAAGACAAAGAGCTAATAAAGCTACTTTATTCTCAATGCAGTTGCTCAGGTCCCACAAGGTCATTCATACACGGATGCAACAGTTCATGGAGCAAGGCTCCAGGCCACAAGACCCAGATTCAAGACTGCACCTCCATCACTATACAACAAGAAGCAGTATTGTATTATTGATGTGCTAACAACCCCACGTTCTTCCATAGTTGTCCTTGTGAAAGTTGTAGGAGCTTGCGATATAGCTTGAAGAATTCAGCCAGGAGTGCCACAAAGTGGCAAATATAAATGCTTAGTATAAACCTTTATTTTCCCCTCTCAAGAAATTCTGCTACCCTGTGTGTGTGTCTTCCCTAGTGAGTGATAGTCTTCTTCTTTTTTTAAAAAAAGAGAACTCTATCTCAGAGGTAGCATGTGTATCAGGGGAAGCACAGATTGACATGGTAAGTACCCCTGCTTCAAATAATAGGATTTGGGAATTATTTTCGGTCCAAAACATAAGGAAAGAAAATGTCTAAAAGTGACCTTGTCGTCTGAATTAACTTCCATGAGATTCCACTTTAAAATGATATGCCCAGTATTATCATTTTACTGCCAAAAACTGGGAACTCTTCCAAATTTTGACTTACAAAATTATTATACTTCCAGCTTTAAAAAAAGAAGCTTTTTGAAGTGCTCTTTTTTTGTTGGATACTGTAATAGATGGCTCTCTAAAATCCTGCATAAATGGCCAGGACCGCAAGTTCAAGCTGCCCCCAAGGCAGCCTTATCTTATATACCGGCCCCTAGAATAGTAGCATTTGTTTTGTTTTGTTCTCCAGTGTGTGTGTATATATTAGCATGTTTCATCATAGGACATACTGTTTTTTTGCTTGACTTTGTATCCCAGTGTTATTATCATTCTGATTTGTTGTTAGAGCCGACTGCAGGAATGTTGCAACATTGCAAAATAAATAAATGGACCCCCCCCCCAAAGAACTTAATGCATTTTATGTTTTTCCATTTTAAATATAAGAATAGGAAGATTGGGACTAAATAATATTAATTGAGAAGCTTAAAGTTAATGCAGCAGGTTGGGCAATAGGGGGACGAAGAGTTTTTGTCATGACCATTTTTTTCTTTATACCTGGTAAATAAAACTGTGGTCCTTTACAGCACATTCCCCCCATAAGGATCCTAAACCGTTGTGCAAACAATCCCTAAGTGCACTTCTGAGTGCTGATTTTAAAAAACATCCCTCTTCTCACCCTCTGTACCTTTTGAGAAGGATTACGAGTGGCAGCAATATAATTCATTTTAAGAATGGCTTCCTGTTCTGCTTTGATCTATGCTTGCATTCAGTACCAGTGTTTTAGAAATGCCCTTTCTGCTTCTTGATCGCAACATGAAGCAAAAAGTACCATCTGGACTCTGCACGCTAAAAAGTCAGAGATCTCCGGGTTATATTTGCGCCTTAAAGGACATTTTCCTTCTGTTAAGCTGCTGTGTACTTTAGTCTGTCACTGATAACTAACCAAAATTGCAGCATTGTAATTTTAATTGGCAACTATCCATTTGTATCCTCTAGGTTTTCCCCTCTTTTGTCTCCCTCTGGCAACCTCCTTTTGTGGTTGGTTCATCTGCTCTGGTGCCCATAGCAACACCCATGTGCAAAGCCATATCCACTAGGGTACTGCAGGTTCCAAATACCAGAGGTTTGTGCTGCTGTTTCAGAATAGCAGACTTCTGCTAGAGTCACTGATCCAAGCAGCATGCCAGCTTAGCTCTGCATGGCATTTCTGTAATTCCTTAATATTGTTCCACCTCATTCACTCGGGGTCCTTAAAACCTGTCGGACAATTAAGGTTATAAAGACAAGATACGGTGCCCGTAACTCTGCAGGGCATCAGAAGAAACATGAGAGGAATGGAAGAAAAACTTTGCTATATTTTCAAAAGACATTTGAGGATATCATAGAGGCCTAGATGCAATGCTGTGTATACATTGACCTTAGAATTTGGGAAGTGGGGGAATAATTAAAGAGATTGGCAAGAAAAAAAGCTGTCATGATTCGTTTTAGAATTTTAGCATAGGGATTATTATAGCTAAAGAAAGTTGTCAAAGACCAAACTGGGCTTGCAGTAAGACTCTCTACCTTTTCCTAACAGCGACTTCCTATACCTGGTTACTAGCATAAATAGAATAACCTCTGGTGGTGTCTAGGGCAGGGGTCATCAACCTTTTTCAGCCGTTTGCCGGTCCACTGTCCCTCAGCCCATGTGGTGGGCCGGACTATATTTTGAAAAAAATTATGAATGAATTCCTATGCCCCACAAATAAGCCAGAGATGCATTTTAAATAAAAGGACACATTCTACTCATGTAAAAAACACACTGATTCCCGGACCGTCCGCAGGCCAGATTTAGAAGGCGATTGGGCCACATCCAGCCCCCAGGCCATAGGTTGCCTACCCCTCGTCTAGGGAGTCACAGATGCCAAAGGATTTCTGGGCCCAGTACACTGTATGTGGATTGGGTGCCCTGCACCGTCTTCTCCATGCAGTCTATTAACAGTAATACGTAAATATATCAACTTAGTCTAGCTTCTTTGCAGGTTGATGCAGATAAAAGGAAGGGGAAGGAAGGAAATCATATTCAACATGGAGTTTCTGAGTGGAGAAGCAAGATACAAATATAAGGTATGCCACACAGCATACAGTTAAACTATGGAATACAGTGGTACCTCGGGTTACATACGCTTCAGGTTACAGACTCCGTTAACTCAGAAATAGTACCTTGGGTTAAGAACTTTGCTTCAGGATGAGAACAGAAATCGTACAGGAGGCCCCATTAGCTAAGTGGTGCTTCAGGTTAAGAACAGTTTCAGGTTAAGAACAGACCTCCGGAACGAATAAAGTACTTAACCCGATGTAAAGGTATGCCTGACCATTAAGTCCAGTCGTGGCCGACTCTGGGGTTGCTGCGCTCATCTCGCTTTATTGGCCGAGGGAGCCGGCGTACAGCTTCCGGGTCATGTGGCCAGCATGACTAAGCCGCTTTGGGTGAACCAGAGCAGCACACGAAAATGCCGTTTACCTTCCTGCCAGAGTGGTACCTATTTATCTACTTGCACTTTGACATGCTTTCGAACTGCTAGGTTGGCAGGAGCAGGGACTGAGCAACGGGAGCTCACCCTGTCACGGGGATTCGAACCGCTGACCTTCTGATCGGCAAATCCTAGGCTCTGTGGTTTAACCCACAGCGCCACCCGCACCCCCTAACCCGAGGTACCACTGTACATATGCCAGAGAGGCAGTCATGGCCACCAATTTGGATGTTTTTTATAAATGGATTAGATATATTCATGGAGGATAATGGCTACTAGCCACAGTATTATCCTTGGCCTACAGAGTTGGAGGCAGTATACTTCTGAGTTGCTGGGAATTCTAGGAGGGAAGGGTGCTACTGTGCTGAGAATTTGCTTCTGGGCTTTTCCCTGTGAGACCAGGTATGATGATCCAGCAGGCTATTCTGATGTTCTTATGCAATGTCATTCGCAGATCATGTTAAGAAAGTCAGAAAAGCAGCCTCTTTGCTTTGACTGTGAAGTTTCATAGAAGGAATACCAAAATAAAACACATCGGCCAAGCCTAAGAAATAACAACAAGCAAAAAGTATGTGTAGTTCAACAGCTTTGAGGTCTGAGGTATCAACTCTCAGCCTAGCCTTCCTCAAAGGGCTGTTGTGAAGATAAAAGGTGGGAGGAGGAGACATCAGCAAGCAACAAATATCTGCAGTTTCACAACTCTTGCAGCAAAACATATTTATACACACAAAACGTTTTGCTAAACTTGGTAAACAAGAACAAGAACAAAATTCATGTGCTGAAGTACAATCAAAAGGAATGTTAACTTGCTGCAGCTGAACGGTGTTTTAATTATTTCATGGTTGCATTTGATGAGCATTTGGTTGATTTGAATTATTCTCGTTAAGTGCTCAGTTTTGTGGAAGTCAAAATAGAGAGTTTGACTTTTAAGGCTTAAAGATTAAGCCTTGTGTGGAAGGTCATTAAAGCATAGTAACTTTTGTGGGCTTGCTTGCAATGCAAGAAGGAGGAGGAAAACAGTCACAATAGTAGAAGGGTCAGTAGGGACAAATGACCAGAAACTGTTCATTGATACAGTTTGGGGATGAGAAGCAGGCTTCTAAACCATTTTGAAGAGTTTAGAACTGTTGAAGCAACTAATGTAATTGATTTCAAAACATAGTTGAATAAATCTACAAATAACATTTTTGCTATGTAATATATTAGGATACTGAAGGCATTTTAGCCTCACTCTTTATCCAAAACGGTTCCCAGAGCACCTTACAGATTGATAAAACACTAGTGAGATCCTGTCCTCAGGTTCAAAGGTATGACACAACACCAAACAAGCTTGGAGAGGAATAAAGCAAACAATCACTCATTCTTAAGGTTTTTTTTTAAAAAATCCAAATGAAGATGTAGGCCCCCAGTGTGAATTGGGAGATGATAAATTAACCCTTTCTTTTTAGCACCTATTTGAAATACTTCTCCTCAAGCTGTTATTTGCCCCATGGAGCAAAACATACAGATACAATAAGGGCTATAAACCTAAATGGACAATAACCTGTGAACTTTACAGAGAAAAGTGTGCTTAAGCTGTACAAAAAGAAAAAGATACACATCACCACAGTGCTGATAGTCTCCACGTTTTTCTTCATTCTGTATGGCTTCCTGCTGACGGCAAGCAAGTGTCATATAAAACTCACTTGCCAAGAGTTAGACACCATAATGGGGTGAAGTATGAAACAAGGGTTTGGTGGTGGTACAAACTCTCGAAAGGTCACAAGCCATTTTCTGTTTAGAAAAAAAAATGAACATTCAGCTAGAACCAGGTTGTACACAAGCAGTAGACAGTGGCCTGAGAAGCTATGCATTTATTTCTGATTTCCTAGTCTTTTAACAGCATAACTGGTTGAAATCTTCATGGAAATTCTGCTTCTAGGAGTAGTCCTATGATTGAGTCGCTCTGTAAGTCGAGGTTTTAGAATATAAAATGACTTCTTTCTAGTGTCAATAGTCAATGTCAAATGTGCACAATGTAGCCAAACTGTCTCGTCCTTAGAAAGATGAAGCTCCAGTTCTTCTCTTTAAAACAGAATTCTGGAACTTGATCCTGCAAGATGCTAAGCCCTCCGATTCAGAAAGGTATTTAGGGTTATCCGTAAGTGTGAGCACATGAGAATTCATATGGCTGTCACTGATGCTGTTGAGAAGCTTTACACTTCCTTGAGAACTCTGCGATCAAAGAAGGGGGCCCAGCAGCTTGCATTATCAATCCCTTTTCAGTACACTAATTTTCAATTATCCTCATTCAGAAATTAGAAAGCTCTACACACTTTGAATTGTAGGATTTTTAAAAAAGTATTTTACTTCTGTTCATACTTACAAAACTTTGGATAATATCCCCCCCCCCCCGGTGATTAAGCCTGCAGTCATACATATTTACCTGAGCAGAATGAATTTTCTTCTCTTCTGAGTAGACATGCACAGGATTGCACTGTTCATTATAGTTGCAACTGAAAACAACCGCTGATATAATTCGAAGGAGAAAAACAGCTTATTATTTCCCTCGATTTTATTACTATATGTGGATTTCTCAAACAGCTTTTGTTAGATCAGCTTCTTGCACGTGAGCCAAATTTTCAGTGAGAAATGTATCTTAACAGTTCTTTGCTGAAGTTACAAACAAGAACTGCTCCCATAAAACTGCTTTACAGCTCAAGCATGCACCATATCATTCATTGTTGAGTTCCTTCCCCACCCCCCTGCATAGGCTGTGTTGCATTCTCAGTTTAGCTTTCCGTGCTGGCCCAAATGGAAAACTTGCTATCACAAGTGATCTCCTTCTGACACTCACAAAAGACATATTTGATTTCCCCCCCAACAATACCTAGCTATCTTTACTTGCATTTCCATAGCTAAATCTAAGCTGTGACTTTTTTTTTTTATCAAGTCTTGAAAACTGAGCAGAAAAGTCTTGCTTTTGCATTCCAGTTTGAGGAAGCTAGAGACCCAAACTATCTAGCTGGAAAGCATCAGATATGCTTTTGTCATCACAAGCAAGGGTGCTGCACAGGTTGTGGCTATGCACATATACTGTGTGCTGGGAATGAGGGTTCAGACTAAAGTTACTGGAAGTGTGTGTTTTGTAGGTGAAACTGAGTCATGATGAAAACAAAATGCACTATTCTCATCTGTTCTGTACATTCTTCTAAACGTGAGACACTCACAGTGCAGTTCAAAGCATGTCTACTCATGAGTTCATTAGTGCTTACTACCAGGTAAGTAGATATAGGATTTCGGCTTTCGTGTCTGTTATTCAGACATTAATGTAATTCTATTCTTAAATGCTCACTTTAGAAATATAAATGTGCAACTATTCAAGAATTCTGGAAGGGTTTTGGAAAACATATTTACAGCATCAATAATAATCTACTGTAACTTTTACCATGTGTTGCCTATATACTCTTAAAAACATATTATACAACCCATATCTTACTCCAGACTAAGGGCAGGGGGAGAAATTAGATTCAGTTTGCATGTAAAGCAGAATTTATCAAATCTGCACTTTCCAAAACAATATAAGAACTGAAACTGAACCATCCTTCAAAATTTGCACTTCTCTGAATTTTGCAGTGCAGTTCTACAACTAAGCAGTGTTTTCAAAAATGTATATTTCAGAGGGAAATGTGCATGAAATGAATATACTGTATTAGTAAAAATAGCATACAACAATGCATTGTATTTGGAAGTGTTGCTTGTGAAAGATTAATACATTAGTCAGAGCTACACAGAAAAAAATCGCACTAAAATGTTGAATTTTTTTCATGAAGATTAGAAAGACAACTTTAGATTGCTGAAGAAACATGGAAAACCAAGTTTAAGATTACAAAAAAAAAATGATAAACAGAGGGAACCAAAATTGAGAGATCCTTCAATCTCTATCCCAGACACAGTTATGTATATAGAAGGTGAAATATACTCAGAGTCCCAAAGTGATTTCATGCTCTTTATTCAGCTCATAGTGGTGAGGAGGAATGAATAAAAGTCCCCTCAAAGTATCTGCTTTATATACATTTGAGAAATAAAGTATCTGCTTTATATACTTTTGAGAAATAAGTCATTTCTGGATGAATGATTAAGTACTGTAAAAGAAAGAAAGAAACAACAAGTTCATTATGAAACATAGCTTTGATTTTTTACATACATGCTTATAGGTCAGCTGAAATGTGCAGGTTACTGACCAGCAACGTTGCCAAGTCACTAGTGTTCAACCAGCTCCAAATTACTTGGGGAAATTGCCAAGTATAATTGCCTATTCTTCCACTGCAAGCCTCTCTCCATGCCATGAGAGGTGCCAGGAAGTACCGTATATGTTTCCTGCCACAGTGTTGTACTCTGAGTACAGATCGTGTATGAAATCAAAACGTCCCAATCTTTGTGTTTCATTTTCCAGCTTTCCTCTTTGCATTTCTTTATGTATGTAGTCATTGTAAATAAATGTATGCAGCTGCTACCTTATATCTGTTCTGCCTTCCTTAATCGCCTTAGAATAAATATTATGAAGGGTGCTACAGAAATAGCTTAAATAAATAAAATCTGTCCTCATGGTGCAAAAAGCAAATAAACAAAAACTCTGCTTCACACATCAAAGTGAGCAGTATTTTTTCTTCAAGATACCATTTCTGTGCAAGAACAAGGTTATACACCACAATCCTATGTTAAGTCTACTGAGAAGTAATAGCCATTAAATTCAATGTGATTTGCTCCAATGTAAGTGTTCACAGGATCGGAGCCTAAACTGTACAAAGCAGAGCATAGTCCACTGACTGGAAACTGGCAGATGCTTTCCATCTCAACTAGGGCCAGGGCCTTTTCAGTACTGGCCCCAACTTGGTGGAACGCTCTGTCACAAGAGACTAGGGCCCTGCAAGACAGAGCTGTTCCGCCTGGCCCTTGGTTTGGACTAAGTCTGACCCTTATGTTTCCCTCCCCTTATGGTTTTGATTTATGGGCTGCTACTACTAAAATGAGGCTGCATTTTAAATTGTATTTTAACCTGTATTTTAATTAACTGGTCCCCCCATTATGTTTTATTGTAATTTTATTGGTGTTAGCCCTGGTTCTGGCCGGGGAGGGCGGGGTATAAATAAAAAAAATTATTATTATTATTATCTGCAAGGAAGCCACTGACACAATGAAATGGTGGCCATACTTTTAGCTGATTCAGTGAAGTATCGCTGCAGATCTTTCCCCCTAAAATATACCTCTTATTTTATCCTCAAGTGACTAAAAATGAAATCTGTAATCAAATATAAATAAATATAGTTCAAAACGTTTGCAACTATAGCTGGCAAGACCTAGGTATGGGGTTGTGGAGACACTTTCCCTAAATAAGGGAACATCTCGTTGACATGATGAAAACATTGGTTGTGTTTGTGCATTGTTTAAGCCAACCTTGAACTCTCTCTTTCTAGAGATTTGCAGGAGCCAGGCAAAAGCAGTGTTAGAACAGAGTAAGCAGCATTCTGGAGCTGCCAACCCAGGGGCACTCTAGAAAAGAGAAAGTGAGAGAAAGCATGCTTGCACAGGAAGCTCTAGAACCTGCCGCTTGGGACAGATATATATGTGGTGGACTCTGTCAAGAGCTTCAGGACTCATAATTCTTTAGTTAGTGCTTGCAAATTAAAGGTGGGGTTGCGGAGAGTGTCTGGGGCTCCTCTAGGCTTTTGTGAGCCTTGGTCCAGAGAAGCAGAGTACTTGTTCAGTTGCATCGCTGCTGCATACCAAGATGGGGTGGGGGCAGTGTAGAGCACCGGCAGGAGCACTGGGTTGGTTCCGCTGACTTGTTTGCACAACGCTGACCTCACCCCTACCCCTTTCTGCCCTAGTACACAGCAGTGGCACAAACGGAAGGAGTCACTTAAGTGGTTCAGCTCCACTATGCCATTCGCTGCTGTATATTTTCCCCATGCTATAAATCATATCCTCCTTCCTATAGCAACTCATTTCTGATTTGAGGATTTCCCCTGTGTTAGTGGAATAGTACTGTATTCTTAATTGTAATTATAATCTATTTTGAAAAGTGTTACATTTATGCTTTTGACAAGGATGGGAGTGTTGAACACAATTTTTTTATTTTTTTTGCCTTGGTATGTTTCACAATAATATTTGCTATATTTATCTCTAAGAAAGATCCACCAGGATCTCGTGAGTTAGAGATTTGTTTTCCTTACGTTGAAAGGTACCACCACAATTCATATATATTGACTCTTCAGGGTGGCAATACGTGTTGTCCTTCGGTAATGTAAAGTTTCTAAGTATAACCATAAGTGGTAAAACTGAATTTTGTTGCTGCTCACAATTACAGTGTCTTCATGGCTCCGAACAAAACCAAAACACAAAGGTCCATCAGTGAGCTGGAGAAAAAGAGATTGATGTGCAGTAATACCCCAACCCTGAAGGCAAATTCCTTTTCACCCCATCTGCTGTCTCAAATGCCAAGCCCTAGCAATGCCACATGTTCCAAAGTAACAAACATGGTTAATGTGTGTGAACCTTACTCATTGGTACAGATTTCTCACAGAAAAAAGACCGCTCCCCCCACCACTTTTTTTGGCTTGCATCGAATGCTGGAGTTGAGAAGCCAAAACTGAAATAGGAGATGTGTTGCTTTATCCTGAATTGAGGCCATGTAATATGCGGGTGTGGCGCTGTGGGTAAAACCTTAGCGCCTAGGACTTGCCGATCGTATGGTCGGCAGTTCGAATCCCCGCAGCGGGGTGCGCTCCCGTCGTTCGGCCCAGCGCCTGCCATCCTAGCAGTTCGAAAGCACCCCCGGGTGCAAGTGGATAAATAGGGACCGCTTACCAGCGGGAAGGTAAACGGCGTTCCGTGTGCTGCGCTGGCTCGCCAGATGCAGCTTGTCACGCTGGCCACGTGACCCGGAAGTGTCTGCGGACAGCGCTGGCTCCCGGCCTATAGAGTGAGATGAGCGCACAACCCTAGAGTCTGGCAAGACTGGCCCGTACGGGCAGGGGTACCTTTACCTTTAATATGTATTTTATGGCCATTTTATGTTATCTATTTATCTTTTCACCACAGTTGCTAGAGATGGGTGATCTCCCCACAACAAATTGGGCTCAGTAAACTGACCTATTTTACATACCACAAGAGATTCCCCCCCCCCCAGAAGGAGAAGCATATTTCTCTGTTGCAGCAAAAACGACAGAATCTTGTGGCAACTTAAAGACAAACTAATTTATCGTGACATACATGTTTGTGGACTAAATTCCATTTCATCAGATGCTTGGAGTGTTATCTTGAGTTACAGGTGTACACAGGGGTTGGGGAAGGAGAGAATTACAAGCAGTGAGATTGGAGGGAAAGAACAGAAAAGTAATGGCAATGATAATCTCATAATTAACAGTGGTAATTCAAAAAAACAGTTGTTAATGACACAGACAGCCTGGCATTGGTAAGCCAATTTTAGCACATTATATAACAGTGTCTTTGATGCTCTATGGAGTACTTTGGGTTCTTGTGTTATTTACTTCTATATCCAGTGGTGCAATGGATAATTATTCCTTATTTTTGTTTTTGTTTCCTCGTTAGCTTTTGCTAATGCCTGTTAGTTCACCACACTTGCTGGCTCCATCACCCAGTGGCTTTTGCCACTTCTTCCTTTGTTTCTCTCCTCTGTCCCTTCATTTTTCTCATTTATTGTGCAAGGACACAAAATGCATTTTAGTAGTGTACCCTTGTACAGGTGTTAACTGCAGAATGTTTAAATTCCAAAAGAATTAGATATCAGATTGGAGACCAACAGAATTCTGAGAATGATTTTTAAAAATCCAGTGTTGTTTTGAACCTTGAACTGAGCAGCTAGATTTATCCCAGACCTACAGCAGGCTGGGCTGAAAATTAAGGTGGCCTGTATATTAGAAAGGGGCTCCCACTTGAAAGACTTTAAATACCAGTCTGTAATATAATATAATATAATATAATATAATATAATATAATATAATATAATATAATATAATATAATATAATATAATATAATATAATATATAGTATCCTTTTCTAACTGTGTTTTTGTAAGTCAGCTGTGAAGAAGTGGAAGCACCCTAGTCGAAATATTAAAAAAAAAGTCCAGTAGCACCTTAGAGACCAACTAAGTTTGTTATTGGTATAAGCTTTCGTGTGCTTGCACACTTCTTCAGAGGGTCACCAGGCCCTTATATATAGTGTGAGGGTGGGGAGGGGGTTTTCTCAGGAGGGTCTTCTTTGGCGATCACTCGTAGCTGAGTAAGATTGTCTTCCATAAACACGGTTTTAACAGTGAGTCCGTAAGTGACTGAGGAGGCCAATTCTGGATCCACACGGCCTTCCACAGTGGGGACTGGTTTCCAGGCGGGAATTGATCACAGTGTGGATTTGCCAAGCGTGCCTTCCTCTTAGCATGTTTCTCCCTTGTGTCCTGAGTTTGAGTGTTTTCAAAGCCCATGACACCTTTGATAAAGGCTGTTCTCCAACTAGAGCGCTCACAGGCCAGTGTTTCCCAGTTGTCAGTGTTTATACTACATTTTTAAAGATTTGCCTTGAGACAGTCTTTAAACCTCTTTTGTTGACCACTATCATTACACTTTCCATTTTTAAGTTCGGAATAGAGTAGTTGCTTTGGAAGACAATCATCAGGCATCCGCACAACATGACCAGTCCAAAGAAGTTGATGTTGAAGAATCATTGCTTCCACACTGGTGATCTTTGCTTCTTCCAGTACACTGATATTAGTTCGCCTGTCTTCCCAAGTGATGTGTAAAAAATTTTGAAGACACCGTTGATGGAATGTTTCAAGGAGTTGGAGATGGCGTTTATAAGCAGCCCATGTTTCACAAGCATATTTTAAGGTTGGCAGTACAATAGTTTTATAAACAAGCATTTTGGTTTCCCTGCGAATGTCCCGGTCCTCAAACACTATGCACTTCAATCAGGAGAAAGCCGCACTCACAGAGCTCAGGCGATGCTGGATTTTGGCATCAATGTTGGCCCTTGTGGAAAGATAACTTCCTAGGTAGAAGTGATTGACATTTTCCAACGTTACACCATTGAGTTGAATTTGTGGCGCTGCAGAGGGGTTATTTTGTACTTGTTGGTGCAGCACTTTGGTTTCTTGGATGTTGAGTGATAGGCCAAGCTTTTCGTAAGCTTCTGCAAAGATATTTAGGATGGTTTGGAGGTCATCCTCTTAGCGTGTGCACACTACGTTGTCATCAGCATACTGAAGCTTTGTGACAGAAGTTATGGTAACCTTACTCTTTGCTTTCAGCCTGTTCAGATTGAAGAGCTTTCCATCTGTTTGATATATGATTTCTACTCTGGTGGGAAGTTTCCCTTCAACAAAGTGTAGGATCATGGCAATGAAAATAATGAATAGAGTTGGGGCCATAACACAACCCTGTTTAACACCTGATCCCACTGTGAATGTTTCACTTTGAGAGACATTGTTATCTGCGATTGTTGCTGTCATATTATCATGGAGGAGCTGAATGATGTTTACAAATTTACCTGGGCAGCCAATTTTCAGAAGGGTAGTAGGAAATGGGTGATTGACTCAATGGGTACGGTAAACCTGCTGACGACTGTTAACGACTACAATTAGTCCTACAGGAAAAAGCTTTTCCCCACCCTCCCACTATATATAAGGGTCTGGTGACTTCTATTTAAGTGTATCTGAAGAAGTGTGCATGCACACGAAAGGTTATACCAGGCTTCCTCAACCTCAGCCCTCCAGATGTTTTGAGACTACAATTCCCATCATCCCTGACCACTGGTCCTGCTAGCTAGGGATCATGGGAGTTGTAGGCCATAAACATCTGGAGGGCCGAGGTTGGGGAAGCCTGGCTTATGCCAAGAACAAACTTCGTTGGTCTCTAAGGTGCTACTGGACATTTTTTGACACAGAGGAAGAAGATGGCGGCTGTAACAACCTCTCCTTCGTGCACCCTCCGGATTATAAATGACCCTCCGGACATTTTTAATATATATATATATATTACAACTGTGTCAGACCAACATGGCTACCTACCTGAATCTGTAAGCACCCTGGTCACAATTTGCTGTGATAGCTGCTGTTCATCTCCCTTTCCTACATGCACCAACTCTGCCTGGCTCCAGGTGGGGCAAGGGCTGAAAAGGGGGTGGAGCCCTAATCTGGAGATGACTTAACCCATTAGTTGCCTGTAGCTTCAAACTCTGCTGCGTCTGTGTGTTCTACTGCTGGGTTCTAGAGAGAGTGAGTTGTCTCTTTGCTACTTAGTTGACAATGTCAACTAAGTGACCCTTTGGGCAAATGTCGGATGTTCTAATCTGCCCTTACAATTGGTTCATTCATTGAAAGGAAGAGTTAAATTTGTTGGATGATGTGCAGATTTAGCCAAGGAAACAAGAGTAGGCCATCTAACAGTATGAGTGATTCTCAGCTGGTGACTCAAAGTTTATTGATTAGCTGATTTATTTACACCAGCTTGGAACTGTGTGTGTGTTTGTGACTTTTTGGATCTCCCTACTGCAATTGTTCTATACCACATTGGGGGTGACACATCCCAACTTTGCTTGTTATTTTTAGAAGACAGCATTAGAGCATTCCCCCTTCCCCAATTTAATTTACACACACACATACACAAGGAGAGAGAGAGAGATGTAGGACGTAAGTAAGGGCAGAATAGAACCCTTAATCTTAATTATGCATTCTGCAGTATTATAAATGACTAAAGATTACTTCCAATGTTGGTATAATCTTATAGTGTGCAGATGTGGCTCTCTTTGGTATATGCCATCTTTACTGAACTCACAATTTCCATAATGCTGTCACATTCTGCATGGGAAGCAGATTTACAGATAGGTAATCCATGTAAGGTATTTTAAAGACAGCTTATTAAAGGATTGAGGCCTGCTGTTAAATTACATATGCTTTCAATTGCTATGAGGAGCAAACAGTATCAAGAAGTACAATAATTTAGCTACAGCTGGAGAAAGGCCTATTTAAAGTTTCGATGACAGATCCTTTAAACTTTTTCTTTAAAGTTCTTTTCTGCTTTATATCTATCCCTGTGTCATGTGGGGTTCTCTTTTATATTGTATAATTTCACCAGAAGGTCTAAAGTGTGTGTGTTAAGAAATTGAAATTTGGTCTTCAGACTGATACACTGAGTTTACAAAATGATTTGAGGGTTCCAGTCTCCACACTTGATGGCATTATCTAAACACCTGACAGTAACGACTAAGTCTTTGCATTTTTAGCATTGCTAATTATAAACGGCTCAAATCCACGTTCAGCGCTTATACCACCGCCTTCTTCAGTGAAGTGAGCTGTGATTATCCTGTTTTGTACATGAAGTTGTTTGAGCATATTGGATAGTGCCCCCATCTGTCTCTGAAAACACAAGACAATGTGTCACTTAACATGCCGTCTGCTCTCATTTACCCCCTCTAAAATGGCTCAAGATTTCCATTCAGTGTTGTTTCTTTTGTCTCATAAAAAGTACATGTAATATTGGGTTTGCAAATTTCATATATGTATACATTTTAAAAGCAGCAACGTTGGGATCTGGTGCCAAGACCTATTTGTCCAGAATTACAGTGCTGCAGAAGTGCAACATTATACAGACACAAAGCGTATAGAGCTAAAGGGAGACTGTGAAGCAGTCATTTCATAAAGGGAGCCAGGCCACGTGTTTGCATGTGAGCATCATTACAATCCGGGGGGCGGGAGGAGAGCTAGCAAAGCAAACACTATTATATCCTATATCCTTGAGCCATTATTGCAATTGGATTTCAGAGCTTTAGCCTGAATGACTATTCCAGCCTGTGTCAAATTTTTGGTTTGGTGGTTTCTCTCGTGTGTGTGTGTGTGTGTGTGTGTGTGTGTGTGTGTCATAAATGATGCTGCCCAAACTAGAGTTTCTTTTGATGCTTTGTATTTCTGTTAGAAAGCGTATTATTTTTAATATAGTATGAACTTTTTTGCGTTAATAATAAATATATGCAAGGTTATTCAGACCTATGGAGAGACAGAAATGCTAAAAATCACCACCCTAAAATGTTCAAAATATAATTTGCTCTTCTAATTTCTGTAACATAGCTTCACTGCAAAATATAGCTATCCCAGGCTATTAAATCTTTTTTTAATCTAAATATGCCCTTTTTTGCCTTCCTTAAGGTACGATCAGCTGACCAAATATTCCTATCAATAATGCGAAAGTGAATATGTTATACTGTTCCCATTTAATAAATGTAAGGTAATATATTTTTATTTTGAAATATTTATAGAGTAAATTAACGAAATGGTGTTTCCACCCTTTTCTAATAAATCTCCTTTTGTATAGGTGTTAGAGGTTAATGGGTAGATTTTAAATTGCATTACACTTTTTGTAATAAATGAAATTATAAGACCTTTATTAAGCCATATTTTGCATTTGTTTATATTCTCCCTGTACAGTGGAACCTCGGGTTGCAAACGTGATCCATGCGGGAGGCACATTTGCAACCCACACGGTTCGCAACCCACAGTGCCGCATCTGCGCATGCACGGGTCGCGATTCGGCGCTTCTGCGCATGCACAAAGCGCAATTCAGCACTTCTGCACATGCGCGAGTGCTGAAACCCAGAAGTAACCTGCTCTGGTACTTCCGGGTTCGGCACGGTACGCAACCCGAAATTGCGTAACCTGAAGTGTCTGTAACCCAAGGTACTACAAAACAAAACAAATCTTAACAATAGAAACTTCATAATCAGGGGTGAATCTTGCAGATTTGTGCTAATGGTAAATATCTACAAGCTGTTCCTACTGCAAGAAAAAATAATTGCTATAAAAACAAATCTAAGATGTACTTTTTAATTCTACTTTCAAGCTGCAATTTATTTGCCTTGATTTGTAAAATGTCTTCAAGAAAGTCAATAAAGACATTAATACCACTGAAAAGAACTTTAAATACCAGGCTGTAAAAATGATCAATTATTGATTAGTTAATTTTGTTTTCTGCATGACTGCAAAATTGGAAATATAGTACCAACACACATCATTAAACTAATCAAATATTACATGAAATAAACTTGCTTAAATAAATGTAAAGCATATGTCTAATTAAGCAAAACAAGAAGTGTAAATAACATTGTATTAATAAGTTGAAGTGCCAATGCCTGTTTTTGAGGTGGGGGTGGTGTTTATGGGGAAATATTTTGAAATGACAAGAATATTGGGGTGGGGATGGGACTGTTTGAAGGTCAAACTAAATTCAGAATTATAAGTGAAAAAAATTGAAATGTAAATACCTAGATCTTTGATAGTGAAGTAATTAAAATGTATGGTTTTGCCTACTGTGTATAATAAGGGCTTATATTTGATCAACCATAAAAGTTATTTAATCATTTTAACCTTGGAATTCTACCCCACAGAAAAAAAAATCTACTTAATGGAAGTTAGCTGAGAAGCATTAGAGTATCACAACATCAAGACGGCTGAGCGAGAGGGCATGGAAAATTCAAGCACAGCTTATTTCTGCCATAATACTATAGCGGGTTGCATGACAACCAGTGGATGTGGATTTTGAAGTTACTTTATCCTTATTCAATGAGCAAATACTTAGCCTGTATTTATTTTGATAATTTCTATAATTAATCAGGTATTGAAGGCCTAATTTGTAGCATACTCTCACTGTGATTCCAAGTGCCACATATTAAGTGTTTAACAAGCTCAGATGGCTTCAAAGAACAACAGAGCCCATGTATTTATCTAGATATTGTGCCAGTCTTGGCAGGGCTAAGGCAATGGCAAAGTAGAATCCTGGAGGCTGAAGAGCTTTAAGACGGAAGAAAAAAAATACATATTTACATGTGTACATAAATATCTTCTATTTAGTTCCCACCTTTCCTCCTAGGACCTCAAGGTGGCAAATGTAGTTCTCCCCTTCCTGATTTATTATCATAACAATCCTGTGAGGTAGGTTGGCCCGAGGTATAGTGGTGGGTCAAAGGTCACCCAATGAACTTGATGATTAAGAGAATGTTTTGAACCCTGGTCTCTCAGGTCCTAGTCCAACACTCCAACCACTGCACCAAACTGGAGTACACCAAATGAGCATGAATTCCCATGCCCCCAAATGCAACAGAAGCTTGCATTTCGGTCTAGCTGGGGTCTACAGAAGGCCCAAATAGGAAGAAGCATTTTGAAGAGTTCACCTAATCTCAAAGGTCTCCTTTCCTGTACTGCAAGTCAGAGACCCTGGAGGATAAGGGAGAGCTGAATTATTCCTGTACAGTGGTACCTTGGGTTAAGAACTTAATTCGTTCTGGAGGTCCGTTCTTAACCTGAAGCTGTTCTTAACCTGAGGTACCACTTTAGCTAATGGGGCCTTCCTCTGCTGCCACCGCGCCACCGCCGCACGATTTCTGTTCTCATCCTGATGCAAAGTTCTTAACCCGAGGTACTATTTCTGGGTTAGCGGAGTCTGTAACCTGAAGCATTTGTAACCTGAAGCGTCTGTAACCCGAGGTACCACAGTATATCAGAAAGGTCATGAGGAGGAAGATTCTGGCTGGGAGGGATTGGCATGATATCTGAGTGGAGCCAACATAGGTTCTCATGGCACTTAAATAGCTACAGAAGCTGAACAAAAATAGGTACAAGATGGGTGACACCTGGCTTGAGAGCAGTACATGTGAAAAGGATCTAGGAGTCTTGGTTGACCACAAACTTGACATGAGCCAACAGTGTGACGCGGCAGCTAAAAAAGCCAATGCAATTCTGGGCTGCATCAATAGGAGTATAGCATCTAGATCAAGGGAAGTAATAGTGCCACTGTATTCTGCTCTGGTCAGACCTCACCTGGAGTACTGTGTCCAGTTCTGGGCACCACAATTCAAGAAGGACACTGACAAACTGGAACGTGTCCAGAGGAGGGCAACCAAAATGGTCAAAGGCCTGGAAACGATGCCTTATGAGGAATGGTTAAGGGAGCTGGGCATGTTTAGCCTGGAGAAGAGGAGGTTAAGGGGTGATATGATAGCCATGTTCAAATATATAAAAGGATGTCACATAGAGGAGGGAGAAAGGTTGTTTTCTGCTGCTCCAGACAAGCGTACACGGAGCAATGGATCCAAACTACAAGAAAGAAGATTCCACCTAAACATTAGGAAGAACTTCCTGACAGTAAGAGCTGTTCGACAGTGGAATTTGCTGCCAAGGAGTGTGGTGGAGTCTCCTACTTTGGAGGTCTTTAAGCAGAGGCTTGACAACCATATGTCAGGAGTGCTCTGATGGTGTTTCCTGCTTGGCCGGGGGTTGGACTCGATGGCCCTTGTGATCTCTTCCAACTCTATGATTCTATGATTCTATGATTCTAGGTTTTCCTGTCCTGGAGCATGTTGATGGGATTCAATTGATAAGGCTGCTATCTTTTGCCTTCTTACCAGGGAGGAAGCCCAACAAAGCTCAGTGGAACTTATTTCTACACATATTCCTATACTTCTCTACTTACTCTTACACTTACTTGTATAGGATTGTGCTATAGATGTATGGAGCAATTTGAACATGTAAATGAATGTGTCATTTGTACACATTGAGCAAAGGTTTCTTTCTTTCTTTCCCCAAGGAGCTCAAGATGGCATATGTAACTCCTCCCTCCTCATTTTATCCTCCTAACAACCCTACAAGTTAAGGCAGTAGGCCTTTCTCTTTCACAGAAGCATGACTTATTCAATGTCTGTTCTTCCTAAGGAAATTGAGGCCTCTTCCATCCTAGACCAAATATATCCACAAATTCGGCAAAAGTCTGTAATCCCCAATGGAGTTATGACTGGGTTAATTTAAAGTAGAATTTGACTAAGGGAGAAGAACCTTTGAAGTGACATTCTAAATTACAGAAGAGTCGTGATGAAAAATTGTTTCAATATCCAAAAATTATTTAGCTTAAGCATTTCGCATTCAGCTCTAGTTCCTGCCTAACATTGTGGTCAAGGTCCCTGGGAGCTTGGCTTGTGCTGCGATATACCTTCATTTAGACATTGCAAGAAAGTAGCTTCTGACTGCTTCAGAATATGGGAGCCAGTGTGGTGTAGTGGTTAAGAGCGATAGACTCGTAATCTGGGGAACTGGGTTCGCGTCTCCGCTCCTCCACATGCAGCTGCTGGGTGACCTTGGGCCAGTCACACTTCTTTGAAGTCTCTCAGCCCCACTCACCTCACAGAGTGTTTGTTGTGGGGGAGGAAGGGAAAGGAGAATGTTAGCTGCTTTGAGACTCCTTTGGGTAGTGATAAAGCAGGATATCAAATCCAAACTCTTCTTCCATATATGAATTGTTTGAGTGGGGCGGGGGATTGGCTGCAATTTAGAATGACAAACCAGCACTACCTTGCCTTCATTCACCCCTAAAATCAGAAGGAGTCTGGGGTGCTTCTGGATATCTGCAACCGCACCCCTAAGGTTCTTCATTCATGGAATTAAACAGTCCTCCAGCAGGAGCAGACAAGAAAGTCATGGGTGCCAATCTTTGGTCGAAAGACAGAACTTCATAACAGCCTCCCCATATTATCCTTCTTAATCTGGACTATGGTATTCTATAGAGAAGAGAACAGTCAAATATGAAATGCACCACACTATTGATTAGGATTATTGAAGCATGTGGTCACTGTTGTCTGAAATGTTTCTATAACTATTGCTAGGACAAATGTTTTGCAATCTTGAACAGAAGGCTTGTGTTGCTGCTTGAGTGCTCACCATTTTGGGACCGCAGGACTACTCTAGATGTCAGTATTCATTGTCTTGCACAGAGTGATGATGCAGCAAAAAACACTGAAATAACCAGCAAGATATAGAATTCATTTGTATATAATGCATTTGTTCTACTTAGAGTAAACTCATTGAAATTAATGGACCTAAGTTAGTCATGCCCATTAATTTCAATGAGTCAAGTCTGAGTAGAACTAACATTGCATGCAAACTATAATGCAGACATACAGAAGTTCAAATCAAACCTGCCTTTTTTTACGGTGTTTTATCAGTGCACACAAGCACGTTGTTAATATAGAGAAGAAGATGCAAATTAACCGAAGGAACTGAAAGCTGCATGCATGCTCCAACTTCAAATTAATTTTAGAAAATTTTCTACTTTCTTCAGGCTTCCCTAAGTGAAACTACTGCAGTCCTCTCCATGTAAAATCGTAGCTCCCAATGTAAAATACCAAAGTAAGATAATTCAGGAGGAGTGGGTCACTGAACAGACTGAACCAGAGGAACAATTTTATTTATATTTTTTCACTTCTCTACATTTGGTTCCAGAGTGGATTTGAAAATTAAAATATGAATAAATTACAAGACACATAATAAAAAACAACCAGCAAAAACAGGACAGGCAGACAGATTTTTAAATACCGGTATCTAAAGCAGTTTACAAGCCTTGGACGGTAAAAAGGAGATTTGCTTGGGGCCTAAAAGTAATCAAGGGCAGCTCAGGGGTGGATGTTGCACAGCCAAAAAGCCCCTCTCGAGTTGACACCTTCTTCACCTCTAGCAAGAAGGGATGGAGAGAAGAGCCTCGGCTAGTGATCTCAGAGTGCAGTCAGGGGGATGTGGGAGAAGGTTCTTCTTCAGGCTCAGTCCCATCAAGATGGGAATCTAATGCAATTTGTGTAAGTTTTATATAGAGTTTGCAAACAAAACAAACATGTCTACCTTAAGACTTAATCTGCATGACTTGCAAACGCGCCCCTACATTACCAGCTCAATTTCATGATCTTCTTTTTATTCATTTAACAAAATGTATATACCACTTGGTTGTAAACAGAGCCTTTGAGTGACTTACAAACGTTAAAATTGCCAATAAAAGGCAAAGTTAAAAATGGATATTAAAAAATATCAAGGTATAATTAAAATCAATGGTTAAGCTAAAAACAGATTGAAACACAAGCCATTTTCTCCAGGTCTGGATAGACTGGCCTGAACAAAACTGTGTATAGCAAGTGCTGAAAATAGTACTGTGACTGTGTTCGCCTGATATCAATAGGCAGGGTATGGGTACTTCCATGCTAAAAGAGCAATTTCTTACAAGTGCAGAACAAATATTGTGTAATGGCAGCTGTTTCACAGATCAAGTGGTTGAGTAGGCATATATGGACTGAAGTAGCCTTGAAGGTGATAGACTTTTGGGTAGCCCAGTTCAGAGACTTCCTTTTCCATTAGCGATGCAGCATCTATTTGCCCTTTGGAAGGAAATGTTTCTCAATAACCATCCGTTTTGAAGAAGAATCCAAGCTGTTCCCTGACATCCATTTAAATTGTCCATACTGCGCATTGTCAACATGGAGCCAAGTTCTTTAAATTATGAGAGGAAAATTCTGTGATTTGGGTCCTGCTGCGACATGTCATCACCCCTCCTTGCCAACTGTGAGCCATTAAAGAGCACAAGAGAGAGAGGCATGCAGAGCACCTTGCTCCAGATTAAACTCACTCTTAGTTTTTGACTGATATTAATGACTATATTTTGACTGTTGCGACGAATATTGAATGCCCACAGGAAAGCAGAATTAATTAAACTTTGTGATGACTACTGGACAACTACTAGCGTTTGCCTAGGGATCAACAGGTGGGTTCCTACTTTCTGGAGGGGAAGAACATTATTGAAGAAGGTTGCGTTCCTGGAACCGATCAAGTTGTGCTTTCCAAAAATAAAAGAAGTCAGCTGGTGGTCTTGCTTTTAATTATGGAAGACTGTGAGAGTTGCTATGACACATTTGTTTCATTTATGAGGAAGATGTTCTTGTATTTTATTAAGTCTTTTGAAGAACATCTGTAACTCGCTGATAAGATTTTCTTTTATATCATGGATAGCAGAGTACAGTTCAACTCCATCAAGTACTGAGTCCCCGATATGTTTACAGAAGACTTTCGCCTCTGAAGTCAAAATTCACCAAGCGCTGCGGCGTAGGTATAATGCTGTCATATCTATCCGTTTATTTTGGAAGAATATTTTGTTAGGCACAAGGTGCTCCTCTGGATTTGACTAAGTCCTTGAAGGCTCCCCACCCCCCACGGACCTTAATTAAAATAGAGTCAAAAATAAAACAAGAAAGAAGCTCTTCCAATAGAAATAAAGTATCCCCTCTTGGATAAGTCTTGAACAGATCTCCCCCTCCCTTTTCTTTTGCAGTAGCACCGCAGAGAGAAGCTACTCTGGCACATGCCAAGGCAGCCTTTGCAACCACATTCCCCATGCCAGGCCTCCAGGCAGCATCTCCGCTATGAATGAGCCTCTTCGTAACACTGATCAGTTGCAGCTTAGGCACCATGTTCTCCCTATAAGTTGCCCTTCACCTGAGTAACAGTGACATTGCCACGTAACCAATCATATCTGCATATATGATGATGTCATGGAGGGCAAATACAGCTAATCTAGAGTAAGGGCAGAGGGATGCAGGTGGCACTGTGGTCTAAACCACAGAGCCTAGGACTTGCTGATCAGAAGGTCGGCAGTTCAAATCCCCGTGACGGGGTGAGCTCCCGTTGCTCGGTCCCTGCTCCTGCCAACCTAGCAGTTCAAAAGCACGTCAAAGTGCAAGTAGATAAATAGGGACTGCTCAGGTGGGAAGGTAAGCGGCGTTCCTGTGTGCTGCTCTGGTTCGCTAGAAGCGGCTTAGTCATGCTGGCTACATGACCCGGAAGCTGCACGCCAGCTCCCTTGGCCAATAAAGCGAGATGAGCGCCGCAGCCCCAGAGTCGGCCATGACTGGACCTAATGGTCAGGGGTCCCTTTACCTTTACCTTTTTAGAGTAAGGGCAATTCTGCTTAAACCTTATCATGAAATAGCTGTACAATTGGATTTAAAGGTTTCAGTGAAATCTTTTCACCGTTATCACTGTTATTTTAAAAAAACCTTTAGATCCATGTTCATTAAGACCCCCCCCCTGTTTTTAGGGTTACTGATAAAAAAGCTGCTTCACACAGACTGATAATAGATTTCCTTATGGTGCCACTAGGATATACTTTCCCCAGAGTTCACCTATGCATTCTGTATCCCTCCCCACCCCTACAAAAATAAATATATAAATGAATCCCCATGACTTGAGACATGGACTTTTCCTCCTAATGTGTGTTCAATGGAAATAGCTAGATTCTAGAATGCTACTGGACTTTTGACTCTCTTAAGACTGTATGATAACCATCACCATTGCTGGAAATTACTTCATACTTTTCACTAGATGAGTTGAGCACAAAAGTTACCCTGGTCATGTGGTGGGCTAGGAGCTGAGCACCTGTGCTGGTTCACTTCTAGAAAAAGACAGATATAGGCCATTCTAGGATTATGAACATTTGGAGAGTTGCTACACTCTGATGTTGTACTACTGGATACATACATACATACATACATACATACATACATACATACCGGTACATAATTGTATTTGTATGCTTTTTTTTAACTAACAAACACACAGTGCAAAAACAACTCCATAATAACACAATAAATCAGCAACATATTAGCAAACATAACAACATACCAAAAAAATCAGTACTATAAATATAACAATATTACATGAACAGTATTACAATAGTAGACCTTTTTCCTAGAGAGACCTTTCCCATGATGGTGCTCACAGTCCCTTTGCTGTAGCAGCAACTTATGTATAGGGTTAGGGGTAGGGTAATTCATTCATTCAGGTAGCACTGTATGAATTTTTTCAAAACTTGTACATAAGGCTAGAGCACAATATCCTTAGTCCACTTATTTGTATTGTACAATCTGCTAAAGTTAAAGGAGCATTTTAATTTGTCTTTCTTCTGCATTATGCCATTCTTTCCCAGCCTTGGGTCTTCAGATGTGTCGGACTACAACCCTCATCTATCCTGACATCTATCCTGAGGATAATGCAGGTTGTAGTCCAGCAATATTTGGGGTCCCAAAGCTGCATTAAAGCACCACAACCCCTTTTTGTGTGTGTGTGTGACTCTGGTTTGGAATCATGTTCCGAACTCTCATGAAAAAGCCATTAGACATACAACACATTCGGACAATTATTAATGAGGTAAAATTAATTAGGATTAATCTTCTCCTAGTGGTGGGCCCCACAGACAATTACAATTAGCAGCTTGCTGCTTACTGTGTGTATTTCTTGTCAAGTTAATGCATACGAATTTGTCTCTGATATCTTTTGTTTATTAAATATATATGATTAAATTTAATTAACCCATAAATAGGAGTGTAGGCTTAGCTCATCTAATTGCAAGTAGCATGCACTTTTTCTCCTCAGAAATAAGTTATTGAACTTAATGAACAGATTTAAAACTTCCAGTTTAGCAGGAAATAATATGCCAGTGAATAGAGAACTGCATTCTAAAGCATATTTGGCATCCTCTGGGTGTAGATTATTATGCAGCCAAAAACGACACCATCCCCACAAAAGAATGAGGCATTGGCAGGCTCAGGGAAACCCCAAGGTTTGAAAAAATTCAAAAGGAAAATCTTGGGGGGTTTTTTTTTGGGGGGGGGAATCCTGAGAAAAGGAAAAAAATAATATGGCATACATTTAAAGAACCTAACTTCCACCAAAGAACTGCAGTTTACTCCTCCCACACCTACTATTCCCAGCATGCTTAGCAAACTAGAGTTTTTAGGATTCTTTTGGGGGAAGTAATCTGCCTTAAATGTCTGGTGTGTCCAGTGATGACTAATCATGCTCAGTGGTCACAGAATGCTGGGTGATTGTTGAAAGGAGGAAGAGATGAACAGCAGAGCAAGGGAAAATGAAATATGCATGGCTAGCTGACCTCTTGGCAGTTATATTCCAAATCTAACTATTTTCTAAGAGCAATGGCAAAATGCCCACACGTTAGCAATCTCGAAACCATGCTATTTTATTATATTTAATTTTTATACTATTTATTTATTTTGCAAAAAAGCCTATGCACACCTGAACACAAGTACGATATGATATGATATGATAATCTTTATTGTCATTGTCCCATACAGAACAACAAAATTGAAAAAATCTACATCAGACATTCAAAAACCAACAAGTGATTTATATTGAGGTCAATGGGATTCACCAGTAGGTAAATGTGTTTAGGATTATAGTCTAAATTGTCTTTCTGACTGGGGCTGATAATCAAAGACAAAAATATAACCCTTGATATGGCCTTATTCCCTTTTAAAATTGGGTACCAAATCTGTGGCTGAAATGAAGTGTAATGTTGAGATTCACAAAACAAATATTCATCTACATACATACTTGATAAACAACAGTTCAAACTTCGATTTTGATTTCACCAGCCTGGTGTCCTCCAGATATTTAAGACTGTATCTCGCCACATCAGTTGTGAATATTAGTCACAGCTATGCTAAAAATGTTACATAGATTTGACATCTTATCTTTGTCAATTATGAGAATTTCACTTTACAAATCATTATTTGTTTTGTTGATTCAGTTGTTTGCTGCCTTATAATATGATACCTTTTATATTTGTAGAGCTACTCGTTAAGAGCATGGAGTTTGTCTGTGAGCTGATTGTTCCCCATACGGATATCAGATTAGCTATGAATTCAGCCTCAGCTCCCGATGTGTAATGTGTTAATATTGTACTATCTTAACAGAGTTATTGTGGAATGCAGGGAGAACATTTTGAGACCAGGATAAAGAGGTTTGTAAGTTGAGAAATGCACATATACTGTGTACAAGAGTTTGCATAACTGTGTGTGACTCTAATGGTAGAGCACCTGCCTTGTACTCAGAAGCTCCCAGGTTCATTCCCCAGGTAGGAATGAGAGAGGATATCTGTCTGATACTCTAGATATCCACTGCCAGTAAGTCCAGGCAATACAGAGCTAGATGGACCAATCATTCAGTACAAGACTGCTGTCTTTTTTCCTATGGAAATGTCTTTGGATATAACTTGATTTGCTCTGTGTGAGCATATAGGAAATAGTCATGCCACATGTCGCAGTCTGTTATGGTTACAGTGATAGTCACATCTAATATTAAGCCCCTATTCGTTGTACATTGCATTTTTTGAAACATCTAGAATGCATTTTTATTTATAGGTTATTGTGATGTTGGGGTCTTGCCATCTGTAACGTTTCATGTTTTGCAGATTTATTGTACACCTTTAAATAGACGATTAATTTTCCAGCTTCCTATGATATAGTATGTAACCTTCAGAATAACAGCACTAATTGCTCTGTGATGAGCTTCTTTAAACAGGCTACTGGTTTTAGGTATTTGTTTTGGAAAAGGTATTCTTTAAAAACCAAAGCTCTTCAGCTCTATCCAAGCCCACTTCCTCCTAGTAAGATCATATCACACTTTACTTCTTCAAGTGACAAATATTTCCTGGTTTCATTTTGTAAGCTTTTTTTCTTTTTCCCTTTCTTGATTCCAGAGTGCTCTCCACTAAAGCAATCTTACAATAATCACATGTCCCTCATTGACCAGGATAAATCAAGCATATATAAAATTTCAAATTGCAACACCCTCCCCACAACCCCACCTTGAAATGTTGGATGGGATTTAAAGTGGGGAAAACATGCGTACACAGGAGAAAATCATACTTGAAACAAGCTTGTGGCTTACTGTTTTCATCACAAAACATAGGAATGGAATTTTGTGCCCCAAAACTAGCAAGGAAAGCTCCAGCCGTATCCATGGTTCTCTCTTGTACATACATTTCTCTCTATCTCTCTTCTCCCTCCCTTTTGTAACCATGATAGCAATTTTCATTTAAAATTAAGGCATATTGATGATCTTCAGCATCTCAGAAATGTTTGCTGTACAATTCAGCACTTACTCTTGAGCAAGTTGCCCTTTTATTGCAGCTGTAGAATTGGCACAGAATTCAATTTCACCAGTAGAAACCCTGGGTATAATCTCTTGCAATGTACATAAACAGCAAGCACTTCACACAGTTTAGTTGCTACTTCCATTGCAATCCTATCTGTGCTGTCATCTTCAGGCTCTGATTGTAGTGTTCACATAAGCTTAGCATCAGTCATCACTGGTTCTGGTCTCTGTTGGTTCCGCTACATATTGCAACGTATTTTTTCCCTTATACATTGCTTCCCTACTTTTTTCCCTTTTCCATTTCTACATTTGACCTGTGTGATTACTATAGTTCAGTCCATGTAGTGCTGCTTGTGAAAAATATTCAAGAGTTAGACTTGGCCAAAATGTTAACTGGTTCAGATCGTGGAGGCCACATTACACCAGTCCTAAAAGTTGTTCAATTCTGTTTTTTACAATATAAAGCTTTATACTGCCCTTACTTTGCACATCTGAGAAATCTCTTCCTATATTCACACATAAATAGAATTGTAGAGTTGGAAAGGACCCTGAACATCATCTAGTCCAACTCCTGCAAGGCAGGAATCTCAACTTTATCATACATGACAGATGGCCATCTACACAGCAGTGTGCGTTGAGATCCTAAGAGGAAGCTCTTCCACAAGCTTGCATACCACCTGAAGAGCTTTAGAGGGAAGTACACAAAGCATAGAGTGCTTGGAATTGATATTAGCCCTTAAGTACAAAATGTTAGAGGGACGCGGGTGGCGCTGTGGGTTAAACCACAGAGCCTAGGACTTGCCGATCAGAAGGTCGGCGGTTCAGATCCCTGTGACGGGGTGGGCTCTTGTTGCTCAGTCCCTGCTCCTGCCAACCTAGCAGTACGTGAAAGTGCAAGTAGATAAATAGGTACCGCTCCGGCGGGAAGGTAAACAGCGTTTCCGTGCTCTGCTCTGGTTCGCCAGAAGCGGCTTAGTCATGCTGGCCACATGACTCGGAAGCTGTACGCCACTCCCTCGGCCAGTAAAGCGAGATGAGCACTGCAACCCTAGAGTCGGCCATGACTGGACCTAATGGTCAGGGGTCCCTTTACCTTTACAAAATGTTACATAAGCTATGGCCTTCAGTCTCTCTTTACTATCTATATCAGGAAAGGTCACTAGACCTCCACTATACATGTGTTTTTCCTCGCCACATCAACCCCTCACTTTGCACCATGTAGAGCTGACACAGTGCTGCTTCTCACTTGGCTAGTGACTTTTCAAGTAGGTACCTCTTGTTTCCTTCTTGCAAGAAATTAGATACCACCTGCCTTGAAGGGTCACCTTCCAAGTGAGAAGCACCTTGCGTGCTGTTTTTGGCTTGAGCAATGCTGTTTCCTTACTTCGTTGCATTTACTGACACTGTACTTGCTAACTTCTGTCAAAAGATAGATAACACTTTGGAACAAATAATTTCTTTCTTTCTTTCTTTCTTTCTTTCTTTCTTTCTTTCTTTCTTTCTTTCTTTCTTTCTTTCAACTTCTATACCGCCCTGCACCTGAGGATCACAGGGCAGTTTGCAATATAAAAACACAAAAACGCATAACATAATAACAAACAGAAAAATAATAACACCACTTCTCCCCTCTCTCACGCACACAGAGAGTTTTAAAAGCCATAGGTAGGCTAATTAACCCAAGGCGTGAGAGAATGTTTTTGCCTGGTGCCTAAAAATATGTAATGAGGGCACCAGGGGAGCCATCCTGGGGAGACCATTCTCCAAGTGGCAGCCACCTCTTAAACAGAAACTGGAATTTAATTTTTAAATCTGTAAATTTCTTTCATTCTGCTGCATAGATTATATCAGGGGCAGCTGACCTGCAGTCCAACAACATCTGGAGGGCCACAGGTTAGCCAATTCTGGGTTAGACAACAGAAATATAACACTGCCATCAATTGGAAGAGGGAAGAAATAAATTGGAGTTGCCTCATAATTATAGCAATAATATTACAATATGTTGTGTAGCAGTGCTAGAAATGATTTTCTACACCATTGGAGTTTGTTGTGTGATGTTGGCCACCTTTGGTTTCCTTCTGTTGCTCATTCTCTTGATTATACATGCATAAGAAGACTGTTTATTCAAAGAGCACCTTGC
The DNA here is from genome assembly GCF_964188305.1 of Podarcis bocagei. Classification (NCBI taxonomy): domain Eukaryota; kingdom Metazoa; phylum Chordata; class Lepidosauria; order Squamata; family Lacertidae; genus Podarcis; species Podarcis bocagei. The sequence goes on from NC_138133.1 coordinate 71,129,378, forward strand.
ACTTGCAATGGGTTGCTGTTGAATCTAAAGCTTTGCTTGTCCCCAGCTCCCTATTACATAATTTAGACTGGATTGCTGCTGTGTTTGTGATGTCTTTACTGTCTTTCCTCTCTGCTCCCCATATTATTTTAAAACTCTCTTTATATTTTACGGCACTTTAGGATGAACATTATACTAAAGCCAGAAACTGAGTTACGAAGAAAATACCTTATTCTTCTTCACAACTCAAAAGCAATACCTAAACTTTTCTTGCTGGCTACAGAATAAATGCTGCCTGAATGAGTAATGATTAGAAAGCTTTTGGAACTGTATTACCATAGGTGACAGCTCTGAGGAGATAGGCAGGTAATGTTAAGAGGCAAGGATAAGAGGCTATGACATTATGTCTGGAGGGTTAAGGACTCACAGTCAAAGCTTGAACTGCTATTACTGGATCAATACTTCTCAGTTCAACACTTATCTTGACTACTGGTTAGAGGCTTTTGTAGATATGAACACTGAGAGAGCAAAATAAAAGTGAAAAAAATGATTGTTGCTGTTCACTTACATGTGGATTGCTGAAGTTATTTAGGTTTCAGATCCACAATTCGCTTTTTTCGTGGGGCAAAACGCCGATGACCTAAACGCCGATGACCTAAAAACAGGATAAATGAATTACTGGAATGTCTCCCCCCGCCCCAATCTTCCTTTATTTTCTGCCAAAAGGAAGCAAAACTCTTTTCTTCTTTGTACAGGTCTCCTTTAAATTCCATTTCTGCGCAACACAACCTCTTTTTCACACTTTACAAAACAATTATCTTCTCTGGAAATATTACACCTTTTAACATTTAATGCCCCTGGAGGCCAGTGAACATCACGGAAATGGGCCATAATGTAGCTAATATTTTCCCAAGAGGCCCAAAGGTGGTGGAACATTTTTATAACCCTGGGAACTGAATTTAAAGGCTACAATTTATACATTTTGTTAAGCACTGTGTTTTTTGTACATATATTGATTCATAGCCTTAGCTGAGTATGCTGCAGACAGCCAACTCTTGGCTGCACCAGCGGCTAGTTGCCATGCTGGGTGTTGCATACTCTCCAACATTTCTCCGATGAAAATAGGGACATCCCATTCCACAATGATAGTTTTACTATTTATACCCCACACATCTTATTGGGTTGTCCCAGCCATTCTGGACAGCTTCTAACGTATATAAAAACATTAAACAGTAAACATTAAAAACCTTCCCTATACAGGATTGCCTTCAGACGGCACAGGGGTAGGATAACTCCATACCCTCCCAACATTTCTCCATTGAAAATAGGGGCAACCTAAAGAAAAGTGGGACATTCTGGGATCAAATCAGAAACCAGGACGGCTTCTCTAAATCAGGGACGTCCCGAAAAATAGGGACACTTGGAGCGTCTGGTGTTGTGTTGTTGAAAATCGGCATTGAATCACCACGTGTTAAATCTAGACATCACCTTCCTACTTCTTCCTTCCTCTCCCTACAGTCCACCTTACCACTTCCTCCATTTTTCTAGAGAACACTGTAAGAGAGAGCACTGGATGGGGCTGCAGGCAGAGGGGAGAACTGGCAAAAGTAGCCTCCTCCCACTTCCACCTGCAAGGAAAATCCTGAGGACAGAACCCTGTTTAAGAGATGCACCTGCTGGCAAGAACAAAATCTGTATCCAACATTATGTGGCATGTGTGTTTACACACACACAAACCCAGCAGCAGCTTATGATTTCTCCCTTTCAATCGCAGCACAATTCCATAAAACAGACTAGCAGTTTTGAAGCCATACATGTTTCGCTGGAGAGAGAGTTTCAGAGCCATAGGGACACCACAGACAAAGCCCTATCCTTAGAGCCCTACAGCCTAATGGCTCTTACTGGCAGGCTAGAGAACATGACCTCTGATGCTGACATTCATGCTTGGGCCCCTTTGAACAGAGCAGGCAGTCCTTCAGATAGCCTTTTAGAAATTGAAAGGCCTAAATCAGCACCATGATTTGGGCCTGGAAATGATAAGGCAGATAGCATAACCAATACTAGCTGCTGGATTCTGCAGCAGTTGCCATTTCCAAACCATCTTTGCAGAGAGCCCTACATAGCGTACATTGCAGTCATCTAACCTGGACATAACGAAGGCTTAATCAGATTTTTCTAGATTGTGTTGCAGCTGCTGAGCTGGTCTATGATGGTAAAAACAAACAAACAACAACAAAATCCACACACAAACAAAAAAAACCACTCAAATACCCATGGCACCCAACACTATCTGTGTCTCCATAGATAAGGCCAAGACCAGACTTCAGGGGGAGTGTGACCCCATGCAGAGTCAGATCTGAATATTTGTCCAAATTAGCAGATTCCCCCAAATGACAGTATTTCCATTTTATCTGGATTATGGTTCAGCTTGTTAGCCTTCATCCATTCCTGTACTGTTCCTAGACACCTGTCAAGGTTTACACTGCCTTCCTGTAATTGGATGGTGTAAAAAAGAGGTAGAGCTGTGTGTCATTCACATACTTGCATGTGTGTGTTTGTGTGCACACATACACACACACACACACACACAGACAGAGAGAGGTAAAAAAAATGGTAAAGGACCCCTGGATGGTTAAGTCCAGTCAAAGGCGACTATGGGGTGAGGCACTCATCTTGCTTCAAGCCAAGGAAGCCGGTGTTTGTCCAGTGAGCTAGCATTGGGTGGTATAGTGGCCAGCATATTGCTGTTTGACTGAATTCACATCCCTGTGACATGACTGCAACCCTGTGCATGGTTACCAAGGCGAAGGTTCCATTGAACTTGCTGGTACTTGTTTCTGACTGCATAGATTCAACTTGTAGCTCTAACACCTTGAGCTTTAACAAATTTCCAATCAGTTAATATGAAACCTTTAGCTTTTAATTAGAAATGCAAATAATCTTGTAGAGAAGTGTTACCATTTAAACTACTAGGATGAACTAAGAAGAACCTCCATCAAAGGAAAGATGTGTCCAGCCTCTGTTTCATCTCTGACTTCCTCTATGCTAATCCGTCACTAACAATAGTAAAACTTGAAAGTCTGAATTTTTATTATGGAGAGCAAGGAGGGCCTATCAATTACTCTGGCAGGTGAAGCCTTCACTCTTGCTGTGAGAAGATAAAGAGAGGGGATAAGAAATGAATGTGCAGAAAAACCTGTGGCAACAGAGATAGAAGTGTGGGGGAGACGTTTGGCAGCTCAAAGTGATAAAGACAAGAGAGCATGTGCTGTGGGATGCAGCAAGAGAAAACAAGATGGCCTAATTCCAGGATTGGAGAACCATTGGGCCTCCCAATAAGAATGCAAGAGCCTTCTGGATCAGGCCAATGGCCCATCTAGTCCAGCGTCCTGTTCTCACAGTGACATACCAGATGCGCAAGAGCTCTCTCCTGCCCTGTGGTTTCCCGCCATTGGTAATCAGTAGCGTCACTGCCTCCAGGTGAAACATAGCTATCATGTCTAGAAGCCACTGATAACCTTCTCCTCTGAATTAGTCCACTCCTCTTTTAAAGCCATCCTGTTGGAGTGAGTTCCATAGTTTTAACTATACTCAGTACTTTCTTTTGTCTGTCCTGAACCCTCAGTATTCCTTGGATGTCAATGGATTCTAGTGTTGTGAGGGAGAATAACTTTTCCCTGTCCACTTTCCCCATACCTTGCATCATTTTATAAACTTCTATCATATGAAATCTTACTTGCTTTTCCTATTAACTGAAA